>NC_086373.1:10407527-10589425 GCF_036588685.1 Mytilus trossulus | reverse complement strand
TGTTTTAACTTAAAAACTTCAGAAAATTGTTGTAAGTGGAAAATATTACATTTCATATAAGGCCTCGCTTCATTTGAAAACCTCTATTTTTTGGCATAGACACATATAAAATTAACTTTTGTCAATTTTTTATAAGTCTCATACATTAAGTATGCTATCATTTACTTTGAATAGATAATTTCTTATACATTGAGACATAAAAAAGTGCAATTTGGTGTTTTGGGGGGATTTTTGAAGCCAAAATTTGAAAGTTGAAATTTTTCTATTTCAACGTCACAATTTAGCAACCAAAGTTGAGATATAAAAAATGCCACATTTTCTATAATATATATCACATGGCTTTGAAACTTTGTAAACTGACTCATAATACACTAAGCTTAAATCATGCCAAGTTTTATTGGAATTGGTCAAGTTTTTGGCCCCTAATAGGCCCAAGACCACAATTAATGACCCTTCTTTTCGTTGTTCACGAATATAGTTCCCTTTAGTTATAGTGTATTTCTTCTTTATTTTTTTCTTTCCCTTTCTCATTCATTTCTTAGCTTTTCTGGGGTGGAAATGAAAGAAGAGAGCTGAAATAAACTTTTGGATGTTTTATTTTAACTGATTTCAATAAGGAAAGAGTGATTAGGCCAGGTGCAAAAAGGTTATATTTACACTTTTCGGAACATCTCTTGACTTGCCTATAGGGGTAGGGATGTGTATTGGCCAAATTTGTATGATGTAAAGATGCAATTTTCAGAAAAAATGCATATATCTTTGGACTTGTACTGTACATTACACACACAAAAAATTAGACAAAAAGAACAGTTAAATTTTTTAAATGCGACAAAACGTTATAAAGAAATGATAGAGAAATTAATTGTGGTCTCGGCCTAAGAGGTGCATTTCAGCAAATTTTGAAATTATACTTTGACAACTTCTCTGAATGATCTATGGTATTTATTTGTCAAACTGTATGAGAAGAAATGATTTCCGCTTTTATTTGATAGAAATTTGTAAAAAAAGTCACTTTTTCAGCTGATATGCCCAAAAAGTAGCTTTTTCACTTTTTTCAATAATTTTGCAAAAGCAGCATCCTTAACTTATCTCTGACATTTTTTTCTGATATCTATTTGTGTTTGTGGTATTTATTTCATGTGTTTTACTCATTTGTGAACTCTGAACACAAAGAAAAGTGGATAAAAGCATAAAAAGAGTACAAAATGGACTGTTTAATAGTCTATGTCTAGCGGTCTGTACGAAGCAAGTGAAATAAGAAGTTATATGCACTTAAAAATTGTATTTCTTAAACAGACTGCACTGAATCTATATCAAAAGCACTTATTACTGGTTGTTTAAACTTGTCTGTTCACAGAATACCTTTATTTTCTTCTGTTGGATGGCTGGTGGTTAAAATATTGGCATTTCAAGACTGAAATTTCAAGCAGGTTTTAAACAGAAAATTGAAAAAACTTTGCATCAGACCATACTGTCTACATATATAGTTAAAAGCAACAGTCTTGTTACATCCAGGCTTCATATTGATCATATCTCAGCAAGGATTCGGGCAAAAAGAAGCATATTTCCATCTCTAATATCATTTATATGCAATTAAATATGGAAATATAGAGAACAGCCTAAATTGACAACTTGTTGTTTTAAGCTTGACATTGCTTAAGACCATGTAAAACTCATGTGTTATGCTATTTGAAACTTATTTTTACATGAAAAGAACATTTATGATATGTTAAATGTTTTGTTTTAACTTAAAAACTTCAGAAAATTGTTGTAAGTGGAAAATATTACATTTCATATAAGGCCTCGCTTCATTTGAAAACCTCTATTTTTTGGCATAGACACATATAAAATTAACTTTTGTCAATTTTTTATAAGTCTCATACATTAAGTATGCTATCATTTACTTTGAATAGATAATTTCTTATACATTGAGACATAAAAAAGTGCAATTTGGTGTTTTGGGGGGATTTTTGAAGCCAAAATTTGAAAGTTGAAATTTTTCTATTTCAACGTCACAATTTAGCAACCAAAGTTGAGATATAAAAAATGCCACATTTTCTATAATATATATCACATGGCTTTGAAACTTTGTAAACTGACTCATAATACACTAAGCTTAAATCATGCCAAGTTTTATTGGAATTGGTCAAGTTTTTGGCCCCTAATAGGCCCAAGACCACAATTAATGACCCTTCTTTTCGTTGTTCACGAATATAGTTCCCTTTAGTTATAGTGTATTTCTTCTTTATTTTTTTTCTTTCCCTTTCTCATTCATTTCTTAGCTTTTCTGGGGTGGAAATGAAAGAAGAGAGCTGAAATAAACTTTTGGATGTTTTATTTTAACTGATTTCAATAAGGAAAGAGTGATTAGGCCAGGTGCAAAAAGGTTATATTTACACTTTTCGGAACATCTCTTGACTTGCCTATAGGGGTAGGGATGTGTATTGGCCAAATTTGTATGATGTAAAGATGCAATTTTCAGAAAAAATGCATATATCTTTGGACTTGTACTGTACATTACACACACAAAAAATTAGACAAAAAGAACAGTTAAATTTTTTTAAATGCGACAAAACGTTATAAAGAAATGATAGAGAAATTAATTGTGGTCTCGGGCCTAAGAGGTGCATTTCAGCAAATTTTGAAATTATACTTTGACAACTTCTCTGAATGATCTATTGGTATTTATTTGTCAAACTGTATGAGAAGAAATGATTTCCGCTTTTATTTGATAGAAATTTGTAAAAAAAGTCACTTTTTCAGCTGATATGCCCAAAAAGTAGCTTTTTCACTTTTTTCAATAATTTTGCAAAAGCAGCATCCTTAACTTTTCTCTGACATTTTTTTTCTGATATCTATTTGTGTTTGTGGTATTTATTTCATGTGTTTTACTCATTTGTGAACTCTGAACACAAAGAAAAGTGGATAAAAGCATAAAAAGAGTACAAAATGGACTGTTTTAATAGTCTATGTCTAGCGGTCTGTACGAAGCAAGTGAAATAAGAAGTTATATGCACTTAAAAATTGTATTTCTTTAAACAGACTGCACTGAATCTATATCAAAAGCACTTATTACTGGTTGTTTAAACTTGTCTGTTTCACAGAATACCTTTATTTTCTTCT
Organism: Mytilus trossulus; assembly: GCF_036588685.1. NCBI lineage: Eukaryota > Metazoa > Mollusca > Bivalvia > Mytilida > Mytilidae > Mytilus > Mytilus trossulus. The sequence continues at coordinate 10,586,302 of NC_086373.1, read as the reverse complement.
GTTGGATGGCTGGTGGTTAAAATATTGGCATTTCAAGACTGAAATTTCAAGCAGGTTTTAAACAGAAAATTGAAAAAACTTTGCATCAGACCATACTGTCTACATATATAGTTAAAAGCAACAGTCTTGTTACATCCAGGCTTCATATTTGATCATATCTCAGCAAGGATTCGGGCAAAAAGAAGCATATTTCCATCTCTAATATCATTTATATGCAATTAAATATGGAAATATAGAGAACAGCCTAAATTGACAACTTGTTGTTTTAAGCTTGACATTGCTTAAGACCATGTAAAACTCATGTGTTATGCTATTTGAAACTTATTTTTACATGAAAAGAACATTTATGATATGTTAAATGTTTTGTTTTAACTTAAAAACTTCAGAAAATTGTTGTAAGTGGAAAATATTACATTTCATATAAGGCCTCGCTTCATTTGAAAACCTCTATTTTTTGGCATAGACACATATAAAATTAACTTTTGTCAATTTTTTATAAGTCTCATACATTAAGTATGCTATCATTTACTTTGAATAGATAATTTCTTATACATTGAGACATAAAAAAGTGCAATTTGGTGTTTTGGGGGGATTTTTGAAGCCAAAATTTGAAAGTTGAAATTTTTCTATTTCAACGTCACAATTTAGCAACCAAAGTTGAGATATAAAAAATGCCACATTTTCTATAATATATATCACATGGCTTTGAAACTTTGTAAACTGACTCATAATACACTAAGCTTAAATCATGCCAAGTTTTATTGGAATTGGTCAAGTTTTTGGCCCCTAATAGGCCCAAGACCACAATTAATGACCCTTCTTTTCGTTGTTCACGAATATAGTTCCCTTTAGTTATAGTGTATTTCTTCTTTATTTTTTTTCTTTCCCTTTCTCATTCATTTCTTAGCTTTTCTGGGGTGGAAATGAAAGAAGAGAGCTGAAATAAACTTTTGGATGTTTTATTTTAACTGATTTCAATAAGGAAAGAGTGATTAGGCCAGGTGCAAAAAGGTTATATTTACACTTTTCGGAACATCTCTTGACTTGCCTATAGGGGTAGGGATGTGTATTGGCCAAATTTGTATGATGTAAAGATGCAATTTTCAGAAAAAATGCATATATCTTTGGACTTGTACTGTACATTACACACACAAAAAATTAGACAAAAAGAACAGTTAAATTTTTTTAAATGCGACAAAACGTTATAAAGAAATGATAGAGAAATTAATTGTGGTCTCGGGCCTAAGAGGTGCATTTCAGCAAATTTTGAAATTATACTTTGACAACTTCTCTGAATGATCTATTGGTATTTATTTGTCAAACTGTATGAGAAGAAATGATTTCCGCTTTTATTTGATAGAAATTTGTAAAAAAAGTCACTTTTTCAGCTGATATGCCCAAAAAGTAGCTTTTTCACTTTTTTCAATAATTTTGCAAAAGCAGCATCCTTAACTTTTCTCTGACATTTTTTTTCTGATATCTATTTGTGTTTGTGGTATTTATTTCATGTGTTTTACTCATTTGTGAACTCTGAACACAAAGAAAAGTGGATAAAAGCATAAAAAGAGTACAAAATGGACTGTTTTAATAGTCTATGTCTAGCGGTCTGTACGAAGCAAGTGAAATAAGAAGTTATATGCACTTAAAAATTGTATTTCTTTAAACAGACTGCACTGAATCTATATCAAAAGCACTTATTACTGGTTGTTTAAACTTGTCTGTTTCACAGAATACCTTTATTTTCTTCTGTTGGATGGCTGGTGGTTAAAATATTGGCATTTCAAGACTGAAATTTCAAGCAGGTTTTAAACAGAAAATTGAAAAAACTTTGCATCAGACCATACTGTCTACATATATAGTTAAAAGCAACAGTCTTGTTACATCCAGGCTTCATATTTGATCATATCTCAGCAAGGATTCGGGCAAAAAGAAGCATATTTCCATCTCTAATATCATTTATATGCAATTAAATATGGAAATATAGAGAACAGCCTAAATTGACAACTTGTTGTTTTAAGCTTGACATTGCTTAAGACCATGTAAAACTCATGTGTTATGCTATTTGAAACTTATTTTTACATGAAAAGAACATTTATGATATGTTAAATGTTTTGTTTTAACTTAAAAACTTCAGAAAATTGTTGTAAGTGGAAAATATTACATTTCATATAAGGCCTCGCTTCATTTGAAAACCTCTATTTTTTGGCATAGACACATATAAAATTAACTTTTGTCAATTTTTTATAAGTCTCATACATTAAGTATGCTATCATTTACTTTGAATAGATAATTTCTTATACATTGAGACATAAAAAAGTGCAATTTGGTGTTTTGGGGGGATTTTTGAAGCCAAAATTTGAAAGTTGAAATTTTTCTATTTCAACGTCACAATTTAGCAACCAAAGTTGAGATATAAAAAATGCCACATTTTCTATAATATATATCACATGGCTTTGAAACTTTGTAAACTGACTCATAATACACTAAGCTTAAATCATGCCAAGTTTTATTGGAATTGGTCAAGTTTTTGGCCCCTAATAGGCCCAAGACCACAATTAATGACCCTTCTTTTCGTTGTTCACGAATATAGTTCCCTTTAGTTATAGTGTATTTCTTCTTTATTTTTTTTCTTTCCCTTTCTCATTCATTTCTTAGCTTTTCTGGGGTGGAAATGAAAGAAGAGAGCTGAAATAAACTTTTGGATGTTTTATTTTAACTGATTTCAATAAGGAAAGAGTGATTAGGCCAGGTGCAAAAAGGTTATATTTACACTTTTCGGAACATCTCTTGACTTGCCTATAGGGGTAGGGATGTGTATTGGCCAAATTTGTATGATGTAAAGATGCAATTTTCAGAAAAAATGCATATATCTTTGGACTTGTACTGTACATTACACACACAAAAAATTAGACAAAAAGAACAGTTAAATTTTTTTAAATGCGACAAAACGTTATAAAGAAATGATAGAGAAATTAATTGTGGTCTCGGGCCTAAGAGGTGCATTTCAGCAAATTTTGAAATTATACTTTGACAACTTCTCTGAATGATCTATTGGTATTTATTTGTCAAACTGTATGAGAAGAAATGATTTCCGCTTTTATTTGATAGAAATTTGTAAAAAAAGTCACTTTTTCAGCTGATATGCCCAAAAAGTAGCTTTTTCACTTTTTTCAATAATTTTGCAAAAGCAGCATCCTTAACTTTTCTCTGACATTTTTTTTCTGATATCTATTTGTGTTTGTGGTATTTATTTCATGTGTTTTACTCATTTGTGAACTCTGAACACAAAGAAAAGTGGATAAAAGCATAAAAAGAGTACAAAATGGACTGTTTTAATAGTCTATGTCTAGCGGTCTGTACGAAGCAAGTGAAATAAGAAGTTATATGCACTTAAAAATTGTATTTCTTTAAACAGACTGCACTGAATCTATATCAAAAGCACTTATTACTGGTTGTTTAAACTTGTCTGTTTCACAGAATACCTTTATTTTCTTCTGTTGGATGGCTGGTGGTTAAAATATTGGCATTTCAAGACTGAAATTTCAAGCAGGTTTTAAACAGAAAATTGAAAAAACTTTGCATCAGACCATACTGTCTACATATATAGTTAAAAGCAACAGTCTTGTTACATCCAGGCTTCATATTTGATCATATCTCAGCAAGGATTCGGGCAAAAAGAAGCATATTTCCATCTCTAATATCATTTATATGCAATTAAATATGGAAATATAGAGAACAGCCTAAATTGACAACTTGTTGTTTTAAGCTTGACATTGCTTAAGACCATGTAAAACTCATGTGTTATGCTATTTGAAACTTATTTTTACATGAAAAGAACATTTATGATATGTTAAATGTTTTGTTTTAACTTAAAAACTTCAGAAAATTGTTGTAAGTGGAAAATATTACATTTCATATAAGGCCTCGCTTCATTTGAAAACCTCTATTTTTTGGCATAGACACATATAAAATTAACTTTTGTCAATTTTTTATAAGTCTCATACATTAAGTATGCTATCATTTACTTTGAATAGATAATTTCTTATACATTGAGACATAAAAAAGTGCAATTTGGTGTTTTGGGGGGATTTTTGAAGCCAAAATTTGAAAGTTGAAATTTTTCTATTTCAACGTCACAATTTAGCAACCAAAGTTGAGATATAAAAAATGCCACATTTTCTATAATATATATCACATGGCTTTGAAACTTTGTAAACTGACTCATAATACACTAAGCTTAAATCATGCCAAGTTTTATTGGAATTGGTCAAGTTTTTGGCCCCTAATAGGCCCAAGACCACAATTAATGACCCTTCTTTTCGTTGTTCACGAATATAGTTCCCTTTAGTTATAGTGTATTTCTTCTTTATTTTTTTTCTTTCCCTTTCTCATTCATTTCTTAGCTTTTCTGGGGTGGAAATGAAAGAAGAGAGCTGAAATAAACTTTTGGATGTTTTATTTTAACTGATTTCAATAAGGAAAGAGTGATTAGGCCAGGTGCAAAAAGGTTATATTTACACTTTTCGGAACATCTCTTGACTTGCCTATAGGGGTAGGGATGTGTATTGGCCAAATTTGTATGATGTAAAGATGCAATTTTCAGAAAAAATGCATATATCTTTGGACTTGTACTGTACATTACACACACAAAAAATTAGACAAAAAGAACAGTTAAATTTTTTTAAATGCGACAAAACGTTATAAAGAAATGATAGAGAAATTAATTGTGGTCTCGGGCCTAAGAGGTGCATTTCAGCAAATTTTGAAATTATACTTTGACAACTTCTCTGAATGATCTATTGGTATTTATTTGTCAAACTGTATGAGAAGAAATGATTTCCGCTTTTATTTGATAGAAATTTGTAAAAAAAGTCACTTTTTCAGCTGATATGCCCAAAAAGTAGCTTTTTCACTTTTTTCAATAATTTTGCAAAAGCAGCATCCTTAACTTTTCTCTGACATTTTTTTTCTGATATCTATTTGTGTTTGTGGTATTTATTTCATGTGTTTTACTCATTTGTGAACTCTGAACACAAAGAAAAGTGGATAAAAGCATAAAAAGAGTACAAAATGGACTGTTTTAATAGTCTATGTCTAGCGGTCTGTACGAAGCAAGTGAAATAAGAAGTTATATGCACTTAAAAATTGTATTTCTTTAAACAGACTGCACTGAATCTATATCAAAAGCACTTATTACTGGTTGTTTAAACTTGTCTGTTTCACAGAATACCTTTATTTTCTTCTGTTGGATGGCTGGTGGTTAAAATATTGGCATTTCAAGACTGAAATTTCAAGCAGGTTTTAAACAGAAAATTGAAAAAACTTTGCATCAGACCATACTGTCTACATATATAGTTAAAAGCAACAGTCTTGTTACATCCAGGCTTCATATTTGATCATATCTCAGCAAGGATTCGGGCAAAAAGAAGCATATTTCCATCTCTAATATCATTTATATGCAATTAAATATGGAAATATAGAGAACAGCCTAAATTGACAACTTGTTGTTTTAAGCTTGACATTGCTTAAGACCATGTAAAACTCATGTGTTATGCTATTTGAAACTTATTTTTACATGAAAAGAACATTTATGATATGTTAAATGTTTTGTTTTAACTTAAAAACTTCAGAAAATTGTTGTAAGTGGAAAATATTACATTTCATATAAGGCCTCGCTTCATTTGAAAACCTCTATTTTTTGGCATAGACACATATAAAATTAACTTTTGTCAATTTTTTATAAGTCTCATACATTAAGTATGCTATCATTTACTTTGAATAGATAATTTCTTATACATTGAGACATAAAAAAGTGCAATTTGGTGTTTTGGGGGGATTTTTGAAGCCAAAATTTGAAAGTTGAAATTTTTCTATTTCAACGTCACAATTTAGCAACCAAAGTTGAGATATAAAAAATGCCACATTTTCTATAATATATATCACATGGCTTTGAAACTTTGTAAACTGACTCATAATACACTAAGCTTAAATCATGCCAAGTTTTATTGGAATTGGTCAAGTTTTTGGCCCCTAAGAGGTGCATTTCAGCAAATTTTGAAATTATACTTTGACAACTTCTCTGAATGATCTATTGGTATTTATTTGTCAAACTGTATGAGAAGAAATGATTTCCGCTTTTATTTGATAGAAATTTGTAAAAAAAGTCACTTTTTCAGCTGATATGCCCAAAAAGTAGCTTTTTCACTTTTTTCAATAATTTTGCAAAAGCAGCATCCTTAACTTTTCTCTGACATTTTTTTTCTGATATCTATTTGTGTTTGTGGTATTTATTTCATGTGTTTTACTCATTTGTGAACTCTGAACACAAAGAAAAGTGGATAAAAGCATAAAAAGAGTACAAAATGGACTGTTTTAATAGTCTATGTCTAGCGGTCTGTACGAAGCAAGTGAAATAAGAAGTTATATGCACTTAAAAATTGTATTTCTTTAAACAGACTGCACTGAATCTATATCAAAAGCACTTATTACTGGTTGTTTAAACTTGTCTGTTTCACAGAATACCTTTATTTTCTTCTGTTGGATGGCTGGTGGTTAAAATATTGGCATTTCAAGACTGAAATTTCAAGCAGGTTTTAAACAGAAAATTGAAAAAACTTTGCATCAGACCATACTGTCTACATATATAGTTAAAAGCAACAGTCTTGTTACATCCAGGCTTCATATTTGATCATATCTCAGCAAGGATTCGGGCAAAAAGAAGCATATTTCCATCTCTAATATCATTTATATGCAATTAAATATGGAAATATAGAGAACAGCCTAAATTGACAACTTGTTGTTTTAAGCTTGACATTGCTTAAGACCATGTAAAACTCATGTGTTATGCTATTTGAAACTTATTTTTACATGAAAAGAACATTTATGATATGTTAAATGTTTTGTTTTAACTTAAAAACTTCAGAAAATTGTTGTAAGTGGAAAATATTACATTTCATATAAGGCCTCGCTTCATTTGAAAACCTCTATTTTTTGGCATAGACACATATAAAATTAACTTTTGTCAATTTTTTATAAGTCTCATACATTAAGTATGCTATCATTTACTTTGAATAGATAATTTCTTATACATTGAGACATAAAAAAGTGCAATTTGGTGTTTTGGGGGGATTTTTGAAGCCAAAATTTGAAAGTTGAAATTTTTCTATTTCAACGTCACAATTTAGCAACCAAAGTTGAGATATAAAAAATGCCACATTTTCTATAATATATATCACATGGCTTTGAAACTTTGTAAACTGACTCATAATACACTAAGCTTAAATCATGCCAAGTTTTATTGGAATTGGTCAAGTTTTTGGCCCCTAATAGGCCCAAGACCACAATTAATGACCCTTCTTTTCGTTGTTCACGAATATAGTTCCCTTTAGTTATAGTGTATTTCTTCTTTATTTTTTTTCTTTCCCTTTCTCATTCATTTCTTAGCTTTTCTGGGGTGGAAATGAAAGAAGAGAGCTGAAATAAACTTTTGGATGTTTTATTTTAACTGATTTCAATAAGGAAAGAGTGATTAGGCCAGGTGCAAAAAGGTTATATTTACACTTTTCGGAACATCTCTTGACTTGCCTATAGGGGTAGGGATGTGTATTGGCCAAATTTGTATGATGTAAAGATGCAATTTTCAGAAAAAATGCATATATCTTTGGACTTGTACTGTACATTACACACACAAAAAATTAGACAAAAAGAACAGTTAAATTTTTTTAAATGCGACAAAACGTTATAAAGAAATGATAGAGAAATTAATTGTGGTCTCGGGCCTAAGAGGTGCATTTCAGCAAATTTTGAAATTATACTTTGACAACTTCTCTGAATGATCTATTGGTATTTATTTGTCAAACTGTATGAGAAGAAATGATTTCCGCTTTTATTTGATAGAAATTTGTAAAAAAAGTCACTTTTTCAGCTGATATGCCCAAAAAGTAGCTTTTTCACTTTTTTCAATAATTTTGCAAAAGCAGCATCCTTAACTTTTCTCTGACATTTTTTTTCTGATATCTATTTGTGTTTGTGGTATTTATTTCATGTGTTTTACTCATTTGTGAACTCTGAACACAAAGAAAAGTGGATAAAAGCATAAAAAGAGTACAAAATGGACTGTTTTAATAGTCTATGTCTAGCGGTCTGTACGAAGCAAGTGAAATAAGAAGTTATATGCACTTAAAAATTGTATTTCTTTAAACAGACTGCACTGAATCTATATCAAAAGCACTTATTACTGGTTGTTTAAACTTGTCTGTTTCACAGAATACCTTTATTTTCTTCTGTTGGATGGCTGGTGGTTAAAATATTGGCATTTCAAGACTGAAATTTCAAGCAGGTTTTAAACAGAAAATTGAAAAAACTTTGCATCAGACCATACTGTCTACATATATAGTTAAAAGCAACAGTCTTGTTACATCCAGGCTTCATATTTGATCATATCTCAGCAAGGATTCGGGCAAAAAGAAGCATATTTCCATCTCTAATATCATTTATATGCAATTAAATATGGAAATATAGAGAACAGCCTAAATTGACAACTTGTTGTTTTAAGCTTGACATTGCTTAAGACCATGTAAAACTCATGTGTTATGCTATTTGAAACTTATTTTTACATGAAAAGAACATTTATGATATGTTAAATGTTTTGTTTTAACTTAAAAACTTCAGAAAATTGTTGTAAGTGGAAAATATTACATTTCATATAAGGCCTCGCTTCATTTGAAAACCTCTATTTTTTGGCATAGACACATATAAAATTAACTTTTGTCAATTTTTTATAAGTCTCATACATTAAGTATGCTATCATTTACTTTGAATAGATAATTTCTTATACATTGAGACATAAAAAAGTGCAATTTGGTGTTTTGGGGGGATTTTTGAAGCCAAAATTTGAAAGTTGAAATTTTTCTATTTCAACGTCACAATTTAGCAACCAAAGTTGAGATATAAAAAATGCCACATTTTCTATAATATATATCACATGGCTTTGAAACTTTGTAAACTGACTCATAATACACTAAGCTTAAATCATGCCAAGTTTTATTGGAATTGGTCAAGTTTTTGGCCCCTAAGAGGTGCATTTCAGCAAATTTTGAAATTATACTTTGACAACTTCTCTGAATGATCTATTGGTATTTATTTGTCAAACTGTATGAGAAGAAATGATTTCCGCTTTTATTTGATAGAAATTTGTAAAAAAAGTCACTTTTTCAGCTGATATGCCCAAAAAGTAGCTTTTTCACTTTTTTCAATAATTTTGCAAAAGCAGCATCCTTAACTTTTCTCTGACATTTTTTTTCTGATATCTATTTGTGTTTGTGGTATTTATTTCATGTGTTTTACTCATTTGTGAACTCTGAACACAAAGAAAAGTGGATAAAAGCATAAAAAGAGTACAAAATGGACTGTTTTAATAGTCTATGTCTAGCGGTCTGTACGAAGCAAGTGAAATAAGAAGTTATATGCACTTAAAAATTGTATTTCTTTAAACAGACTGCACTGAATCTATATCAAAAGCACTTATTACTGGTTGTTTAAACTTGTCTGTTTCACAGAATACCTTTATTTTCTTCTGTTGGATGGCTGGTGGTTAAAATATTGGCATTTCAAGACTGAAATTTCAAGCAGGTTTTAAACAGAAAATTGAAAAAACTTTGCATCAGACCATACTGTCTACATATATAGTTAAAAGCAACAGTCTTGTTACATCCAGGCTTCATATTTGATCATATCTCAGCAAGGATTCGGGCAAAAAGAAGCATATTTCCATCTCTAATATCATTTATATGCAATTAAATATGGAAATATAGAGAACAGCCTAAATTGACAACTTGTTGTTTTAAGCTTGACATTGCTTAAGACCATGTAAAACTCATGTGTTATGCTATTTGAAACTTATTTTTACATGAAAAGAACATTTATGATATGTTAAATGTTTTGTTTTAACTTAAAAACTTCAGAAAATTGTTGTAAGTGGAAAATATTACATTTCATATAAGGCCTCGCTTCATTTGAAAACCTCTATTTTTTGGCATAGACACATATAAAATTAACTTTTGTCAATTTTTTATAAGTCTCATACATTAAGTATGCTATCATTTACTTTGAATAGATAATTTCTTATACATTGAGACATAAAAAAGTGCAATTTGGTGTTTTGGGGGGATTTTTGAAGCCAAAATTTGAAAGTTGAAATTTTTCTATTTCAACGTCACAATTTAGCAACCAAAGTTGAGATATAAAAAATGCCACATTTTCTATAATATATATCACATGGCTTTGAAACTTTGTAAACTGACTCATAATACACTAAGCTTAAATCATGCCAAGTTTTATTGGAATTGGTCAAGTTTTTGGCCCCTAATAGGTGCATTTCAGCAAATTTTGAAATTATACTTTGACAACTTCTCTGAATGATCTATTGGTATTTATTTGTCAAACTGTATGAGAAGAAATGATTTCCGCTTTTATTTGATAGAAATTTGTAAAAAAAGTCACTTTTTCAGCTGATATGCCCAAAAAGTAGCTTTTTCACTTTTTTCAATAATTTTGCAAAAGCAGCATCCTTAACTTTTCTCTGACATTTTTTTTCTGATATCTATTTGTGTTTGTGGTATTTATTTCATGTGTTTTACTCATTTGTGAACTCTGAACACAAAGAAAAGTGGATAAAAGCATAAAAAGAGTACAAAATGGACTGTTTTAATAGTCTATGTCTAGCGGTCTGTACGAAGCAAGTGAAATAAGAAGTTATATGCACTTAAAAATTGTATTTCTTTAAACAGACTGCACTGAATCTATATCAAAAGCACTTATTACTGGTTGTTTAAACTTGTCTGTTTCACAGAATACCTTTATTTTCTTCTGTTGGATGGCTGGTGGTTAAAATATTGGCATTTCAAGACTGAAATTTCAAGCAGGTTTTAAACAGAAAATTGAAAAAACTTTGCATCAGACCATACTGTCTACATATATAGTTAAAAGCAACAGTCTTGTTACATCCAGGCTTCATATTTGATCATATCTCAGCAAGGATTCGGGCAAAAAGAAGCATATTTCCATCTCTAATATCATTTATATGCAATTAAATATGGAAATATAGAGAACAGCCTAAATTGACAACTTGTTGTTTTAAGCTTGACATTGCTTAAGACCATGTAAAACTCATGTGTTATGCTATTTGAAACTTATTTTTACATGAAAAGAACATTTATGATATGTTAAATGTTTTGTTTTAACTTAAAAACTTCAGAAAATTGTTGTAAGTGGAAAATATTACATTTCATATAAGGCCTCGCTTCATTTGAAAACCTCTATTTTTTGGCATAGACACATATAAAATTAACTTTTGTCAATTTTTTATAAGTCTCATACATTAAGTATGCTATCATTTACTTTGAATAGATAATTTCTTATACATTGAGACATAAAAAAGTGCAATTTGGTGTTTTGGGGGGATTTTTGAAGCCAAAATTTGAAAGTTGAAATTTTTCTATTTCAACGTCACAATTTAGCAACCAAAGTTGAGATATAAAAAATGCCACATTTTCTATAATATATATCACATGGCTTTGAAACTTTGTAAACTGACTCATAATACACTAAGCTTAAATCATGCCAAGTTTTATTGGAATTGGTCAAGTTTTTGGCCCCTAATAGGCCCAAGACCACAATTAATGACCCTTCTTTTCGTTGTTCACGAATATAGTTCCCTTTAGTTATAGTGTATTTCTTCTTTATTTTTTTTCTTTCCCTTTCTCATTCATTTCTTAGCTTTTCTGGGGTGGAAATGAAAGAAGAGAGCTGAAATAAACTTTTGGATGTTTTATTTTAACTGATTTCAATAAGGAAAGAGTGATTAGGCCAGGTGCAAAAAGGTTATATTTACACTTTTCGGAACATCTCTTGACTTGCCTATAGGGGTAGGGATGTGTATTGGCCAAATTTGTATGATGTAAAGATGCAATTTTCAGAAAAAATGCATATATCTTTGGACTTGTACTGTACATTACACACACAAAAAATTAGACAAAAAGAACAGTTAAATTTTTTTAAATGCGACAAAACGTTATAAAGAAATGATAGAGAAATTAATTGTGGTCTCGGGCCTAAGAGGTGCATTTCAGCAAATTTTGAAATTATACTTTGACAACTTCTCTGAATGATCTATTGGTATTTATTTGTCAAACTGTATGAGAAGAAATGATTTCCGCTTTTATTTGATAGAAATTTGTAAAAAAAGTCACTTTTTCAGCTGATATGCCCAAAAAGTAGCTTTTTCACTTTTTTCAATAATTTTGCAAAAGCAGCATCCTTAACTTTTCTCTGACATTTTTTTTCTGATATCTATTTGTGTTTGTGGTATTTATTTCATGTGTTTTACTCATTTGTGAACTCTGAACACAAAGAAAAGTGGATAAAAGCATAAAAAGAGTACAAAATGGACTGTTTTAATAGTCTATGTCTAGCGGTCTGTACGAAGCAAGTGAAATAAGAAGTTATATGCACTTAAAAATTGTATTTCTTTAAACAGACTGCACTGAATCTATATCAAAAGCACTTATTACTGGTTGTTTAAACTTGTCTGTTTCACAGAATACCTTTATTTTCTTCTGTTGGATGGCTGGTGGTTAAAATATTGGCATTTCAAGACTGAAATTTCAAGCAGGTTTTAAACAGAAAATTGAAAAAACTTTGCATCAGACCATACTGTCTACATATATAGTTAAAAGCAACAGTCTTGTTACATCCAGGCTTCATATTTGATCATATCTCAGCAAGGATTCGGGCAAAAAGAAGCATATTTCCATCTCTAATATCATTTATATGCAATTAAATATGGAAATATAGAGAACAGCCTAAATTGACAACTTGTTGTTTTAAGCTTGACATTGCTTAAGACCATGTAAAACTCATGTGTTATGCTATTTGAAACTTATTTTTACATGAAAAGAACATTTATGATATGTTAAATGTTTTGTTTTAACTTAAAAACTTCAGAAAATTGTTGTAAGTGGAAAATATTACATTTCATATAAGGCCTCGCTTCATTTGAAAACCTCTATTTTTTGGCATAGACACATATAAAATTAACTTTTGTCAATTTTTTATAAGTCTCATACATTAAGTATGCTATCATTTACTTTGAATAGATAATTTCTTATACATTGAGACATAAAAAAGTGCAATTTGGTGTTTTGGGGGGATTTTTGAAGCCAAAATTTGAAAGTTGAAATTTTTCTATTTCAACGTCACAATTTAGCAACCAAAGTTGAGATATAAAAAATGCCACATTTTCTATAATATATATCACATGGCTTTGAAACTTTGTAAACTGACTCATAATACACTAAGCTTAAATCATGCCAAGTTTTATTGGAATTGGTCAAGTTTTTGGCCCCTAATAGGCCCAAGACCACAATTAATGACCCTTCTTTTCGTTGTTCACGAATATAGTTCCCTTTAGTTATAGTGTATTTCTTCTTTATTTTTTTTCTTTCCCTTTCTCATTCATTTCTTAGCTTTTCTGGGGTGGAAATGAAAGAAGAGAGCTGAAATAAACTTTTGGATGTTTTATTTTAACTGATTTCAATAAGGAAAGAGTGATTAGGCCAGGTGCAAAAAGGTTATATTTACACTTTTCGGAACATCTCTTGACTTGCCTATAGGGGTAGGGATGTGTATTGGCCAAATTTGTATGATGTAAAGATGCAATTTTCAGAAAAAATGCATATATCTTTGGACTTGTACTGTACATTACACACACAAAAAATTAGACAAAAAGAACAGTTAAATTTTTTTAAATGCGACAAAACGTTATAAAGAAATGATAGAGAAATTAATTGTGGTCTCGGGCCTAAGAGGTGCATTTCAGCAAATTTTGAAATTATACTTTGACAACTTCTCTGAATGATCTATTGGTATTTATTTGTCAAACTGTATGAGAAGAAATGATTTCCGCTTTTATTTGATAGAAATTTGTAAAAAAAGTCACTTTTTCAGCTGATATGCCCAAAAAGTAGCTTTTTCACTTTTTTCAATAATTTTGCAAAAGCAGCATCCTTAACTTTTCTCTGACATTTTTTTTCTGATATCTATTTGTGTTTGTGGTATTTATTTCATGTGTTTTACTCATTTGTGAACTCTGAACACAAAGAAAAGTGGATAAAAGCATAAAAAGAGTACAAAATGGACTGTTTTAATAGTCTATGTCTAGCGGTCTGTACGAAGCAAGTGAAATAAGAAGTTATATGCACTTAAAAATTGTATTTCTTTAAACAGACTGCACTGAATCTATATCAAAAGCACTTATTACTGGTTGTTTAAACTTGTCTGTTTCACAGAATACCTTTATTTTCTTCTGTTGGATGGCTGGTGGTTAAAATATTGGCATTTCAAGACTGAAATTTCAAGCAGGTTTTAAACAGAAAATTGAAAAAACTTTGCATCAGACCATACTGTCTACATATATAGTTAAAAGCAACAGTCTTGTTACATCCAGGCTTCATATTTGATCATATCTCAGCAAGGATTCGGGCAAAAAGAAGCATATTTCCATCTCTAATATCATTTATATGCAATTAAATATGGAAATATAGAGAACAGCCTAAATTGACAACTTGTTGTTTTAAGCTTGACATTGCTTAAGACCATGTAAAACTCATGTGTTATGCTATTTGAAACTTATTTTTACATGAAAAGAACATTTATGATATGTTAAATGTTTTGTTTTAACTTAAAAACTTCAGAAAATTGTTGTAAGTGGAAAATATTACATTTCATATAAGGCCTCGCTTCATTTGAAAACCTCTATTTTTTGGCATAGACACATATAAAATTAACTTTTGTCAATTTTTTATAAGTCTCATACATTAAGTATGCTATCATTTACTTTGAATAGATAATTTCTTATACATTGAGACATAAAAAAGTGCAATTTGGTGTTTTGGGGGGATTTTTGAAGCCAAAATTTGAAAGTTGAAATTTTTCTATTTCAACGTCACAATTTAGCAACCAAAGTTGAGATATAAAAAATGCCACATTTTCTATAATATATATCACATGGCTTTGAAACTTTGTAAACTGACTCATAATACACTAAGCTTAAATCATGCCAAGTTTTATTGGAATTGGTCAAGTTTTTGGCCCCTAATAGGCCCAAGACCACAATTAATGACCCTTCTTTTCGTTGTTCACGAATATAGTTCCCTTTAGTTATAGTGTATTTCTTCTTTATTTTTTTTCTTTCCCTTTCTCATTCATTTCTTAGCTTTTCTGGGGTGGAAATGAAAGAAGAGAGCTGAAATAAACTTTTGGATGTTTTATTTTAACTGATTTCAATAAGGAAAGAGTGATTAGGCCAGGTGCAAAAAGGTTATATTTACACTTTTCGGAACATCTCTTGACTTGCCTATAGGGGTAGGGATGTGTATTGGCCAAATTTGTATGATGTAAAGATGCAATTTTCAGAAAAAATGCATATATCTTTGGACTTGTACTGTACATTACACACACAAAAAATTAGACAAAAAGAACAGTTAAATTTTTTTAAATGCGACAAAACGTTATAAAGAAATGATAGAGAAATTAATTGTGGTCTCGGGCCTAAGAGGTGCATTTCAGCAAATTTTGAAATTATACTTTGACAACTTCTCTGAATGATCTATTGGTATTTATTTGTCAAACTGTATGAGAAGAAATGATTTCCGCTTTTATTTGATAGAAATTTGTAAAAAAAGTCACTTTTTCAGCTGATATGCCCAAAAAGTAGCTTTTTCACTTTTTTCAATAATTTTGCAAAAGCAGCATCCTTAACTTTTCTCTGACATTTTTTTTCTGATATCTATTTGTGTTTGTGGTATTTATTTCATGTGTTTTACTCATTTGTGAACTCTGAACACAAAGAAAAGTGGATAAAAGCATAAAAAGAGTACAAAATGGACTGTTTTAATAGTCTATGTCTAGCGGTCTGTACGAAGCAAGTGAAATAAGAAGTTATATGCACTTAAAAATTGTATTTCTTTAAACAGACTGCACTGAATCTATATCAAAAGCACTTATTACTGGTTGTTTAAACTTGTCTGTTTCACAGAATACCTTTATTTTCTTCTGTTGGATGGCTGGTGGTTAAAATATTGGCATTTCAAGACTGAAATTTCAAGCAGGTTTTAAACAGAAAATTGAAAAAACTTTGCATCAGACCATACTGTCTACATATATAGTTAAAAGCAACAGTCTTGTTACATCCAGGCTTCATATTTGATCATATCTCAGCAAGGATTCGGGCAAAAAGAAGCATATTTCCATCTCTAATATCATTTATATGCAATTAAATATGGAAATATAGAGAACAGCCTAAATTGACAACTTGTTGTTTTAAGCTTGACATTGCTTAAGACCATGTAAAACTCATGTGTTATGCTATTTGAAACTTATTTTTACATGAAAAGAACATTTATGATATGTTAAATGTTTTGTTTTAACTTAAAAACTTCAGAAAATTGTTGTAAGTGGAAAATATTACATTTCATATAAGGCCTCGCTTCATTTGAAAACCTCTATTTTTTGGCATAGACACATATAAAATTAACTTTTGTCAATTTTTTATAAGTCTCATACATTAAGTATGCTATCATTTACTTTGAATAGATAATTTCTTATACATTGAGACATAAAAAAGTGCAATTTGGTGTTTTGGGGGGATTTTTGAAGCCAAAATTTGAAAGTTGAAATTTTTCTATTTCAACGTCACAATTTAGCAACCAAAGTTGAGATATAAAAAATGCCACATTTTCTATAATATATATCACATGGCTTTGAAACTTTGTAAACTGACTCATAATACACTAAGCTTAAATCATGCCAAGTTTTATTGGAATTGGTCAAGTTTTTGGCCCCTAATAGGCCCAAGACCACAATTAATGACCCTTCTTTTCGTTGTTCACGAATATAGTTCCCTTTAGTTATAGTGTATTTCTTCTTTATTTTTTTTCTTTCCCTTTCTCATTCATTTCTTAGCTTTTCTGGGGTGGAAATGAAAGAAGAGAGCTGAAATAAACTTTTGGATGTTTTATTTTAACTGATTTCAATAAGGAAAGAGTGATTAGGCCAGGTGCAAAAAGGTTATATTTACACTTTTCGGAACATCTCTTGACTTGCCTATAGGGGTAGGGATGTGTATTGGCCAAATTTGTATGATGTAAAGATGCAATTTTCAGAAAAAATGCATATATCTTTGGACTTGTACTGTACATTACACACACAAAAAATTAGACAAAAAGAACAGTTAAATTTTTTTAAATGCGACAAAACGTTATAAAGAAATGATAGAGAAATTAATTGTGGTCTCGGGCCTAAGAGGTGCATTTCAGCAAATTTTGAAATTATACTTTGACAACTTCTCTGAATGATCTATTGGTATTTATTTGTCAAACTGTATGAGAAGAAATGATTTCCGCTTTTATTTGATAGAAATTTGTAAAAAAAGTCACTTTTTCAGCTGATATGCCCAAAAAGTAGCTTTTTCACTTTTTTCAATAATTTTGCAAAAGCAGCATCCTTAACTTTTCTCTGACATTTTTTTTCTGATATCTATTTGTGTTTGTGGTATTTATTTCATGTGTTTTACTCATTTGTGAACTCTGAACACAAAGAAAAGTGGATAAAAGCATAAAAAGAGTACAAAATGGACTGTTTTAATAGTCTATGTCTAGCGGTCTGTACGAAGCAAGTGAAATAAGAAGTTATATGCACTTAAAAATTGTATTTCTTTAAACAGACTGCACTGAATCTATATCAAAAGCACTTATTACTGGTTGTTTAAACTTGTCTGTTTCACAGAATACCTTTATTTTCTTCTGTTGGATGGCTGGTGGTTAAAATATTGGCATTTCAAGACTGAAATTTCAAGCAGGTTTTAAACAGAAAATTGAAAAAACTTTGCATCAGACCATACTGTCTACATATATAGTTAAAAGCAACAGTCTTGTTACATCCAGGCTTCATATTTGATCATATCTCAGCAAGGATTCGGGCAAAAAGAAGCATATTTCCATCTCTAATATCATTTATATGCAATTAAATATGGAAATATAGAGAACAGCCTAAATTGACAACTTGTTGTTTTAAGCTTGACATTGCTTAAGACCATGTAAAACTCATGTGTTATGCTATTTGAAACTTATTTTTACATGAAAAGAACATTTATGATATGTTAAATGTTTTGTTTTAACTTAAAAACTTCAGAAAATTGTTGTAAGTGGAAAATATTACATTTCATATAAGGCCTCGCTTCATTTGAAAACCTCTATTTTTTGGCATAGACACATATAAAATTAACTTTTGTCAATTTTTTATAAGTCTCATACATTAAGTATGCTATCATTTACTTTGAATAGATAATTTCTTATACATTGAGACATAAAAAAGTGCAATTTGGTGTTTTGGGGGGATTTTTGAAGCCAAAATTTGAAAGTTGAAATTTTTCTATTTCAACGTCACAATTTAGCAACCAAAGTTGAGATATAAAAAATGCCACATTTTCTATAATATATATCACATGGCTTTGAAACTTTGTAAACTGACTCATAATACACTAAGCTTAAATCATGCCAAGTTTTATTGGAATTGGTCAAGTTTTTGGCCCCTAATAGGTGCATTTCAGCAAATTTTGAAATTATACTTTGACAACTTCTCTGAATGATCTATTGGTATTTATTTGTCAAACTGTATGAGAAGAAATGATTTCCGCTTTTATTTGATAGAAATTTGTAAAAAAAGTCACTTTTTCAGCTGATATGCCCAAAAAGTAGCTTTTTCACTTTTTTCAATAATTTTGCAAAAGCAGCATCCTTAACTTTTCTCTGACATTTTTTTTCTGATATCTATTTGTGTTTGTGGTATTTATTTCATGTGTTTTACTCATTTGTGAACTCTGAACACAAAGAAAAGTGGATAAAAGCATAAAAAGAGTACAAAATGGACTGTTTTAATAGTCTATGTCTAGCGGTCTGTACGAAGCAAGTGAAATAAGAAGTTATATGCACTTAAAAATTGTATTTCTTTAAACAGACTGCACTGAATCTATATCAAAAGCACTTATTACTGGTTGTTTAAACTTGTCTGTTTCACAGAATACCTTTATTTTCTTCTGTTGGATGGCTGGTGGTTAAAATATTGGCATTTCAAGACTGAAATTTCAAGCAGGTTTTAAACAGAAAATTGAAAAAACTTTGCATCAGACCATACTGTCTACATATATAGTTAAAAGCAACAGTCTTGTTACATCCAGGCTTCATATTTGATCATATCTCAGCAAGGATTCGGGCAAAAAGAAGCATATTTCCATCTCTAATATCATTTATATGCAATTAAATATGGAAATATAGAGAACAGCCTAAATTGACAACTTGTTGTTTTAAGCTTGACATTGCTTAAGACCATGTAAAACTCATGTGTTATGCTATTTGAAACTTATTTTTACATGAAAAGAACATTTATGATATGTTAAATGTTTTGTTTTAACTTAAAAACTTCAGAAAATTGTTGTAAGTGGAAAATATTACATTTCATATAAGGCCTCGCTTCATTTGAAAACCTCTATTTTTTGGCATAGACACATATAAAATTAACTTTTGTCAATTTTTTATAAGTCTCATACATTAAGTATGCTATCATTTACTTTGAATAGATAATTTCTTATACATTGAGACATAAAAAAGTGCAATTTGGTGTTTTGGGGGGATTTTTGAAGCCAAAATTTGAAAGTTGAAATTTTTCTATTTCAACGTCACAATTTAGCAACCAAAGTTGAGATATAAAAAATGCCACATTTTCTATAATATATATCACATGGCTTTGAAACTTTGTAAACTGACTCATAATACACTAAGCTTAAATCATGCCAAGTTTTATTGGAATTGGTCAAGTTTTTGGCCCCTAATAGGCCCAAGACCACAATTAATGACCCTTCTTTTCGTTGTTCACGAATATAGTTCCCTTTAGTTATAGTGTATTTCTTCTTTATTTTTTTTCTTTCCCTTTCTCATTCATTTCTTAGCTTTTCTGGGGTGGAAATGAAAGAAGAGAGCTGAAATAAACTTTTGGATGTTTTATTTTAACTGATTTCAATAAGGAAAGAGTGATTAGGCCAGGTGCAAAAAGGTTATATTTACACTTTTCGGAACATCTCTTGACTTGCCTATAGGGGTAGGGATGTGTATTGGCCAAATTTGTATGATGTAAAGATGCAATTTTCAGAAAAAATGCATATATCTTTGGACTTGTACTGTACATTACACACACAAAAAATTAGACAAAAAGAACAGTTAAATTTTTTTAAATGCGACAAAACGTTATAAAGAAATGATAGAGAAATTAATTGTGGTCTCGGGCCTAAGAGGTGCATTTCAGCAAATTTTGAAATTATACTTTGACAACTTCTCTGAATGATCTATTGGTATTTATTTGTCAAACTGTATGAGAAGAAATGATTTCCGCTTTTATTTGATAGAAATTTGTAAAAAAAGTCACTTTTTCAGCTGATATGCCCAAAAAGTAGCTTTTTCACTTTTTTCAATAATTTTGCAAAAGCAGCATCCTTAACTTTTCTCTGACATTTTTTTTCTGATATCTATTTGTGTTTGTGGTATTTATTTCATGTGTTTTACTCATTTGTGAACTCTGAACACAAAGAAAAGTGGATAAAAGCATAAAAAGAGTACAAAATGGACTGTTTTAATAGTCTATGTCTAGCGGTCTGTACGAAGCAAGTGAAATAAGAAGTTATATGCACTTAAAAATTGTATTTCTTTAAACAGACTGCACTGAATCTATATCAAAAGCACTTATTACTGGTTGTTTAAACTTGTCTGTTTCACAGAATACCTTTATTTTCTTCTGTTGGATGGCTGGTGGTTAAAATATTGGCATTTCAAGACTGAAATTTCAAGCAGGTTTTAAACAGAAAATTGAAAAAACTTTGCATCAGACCATACTGTCTACATATATAGTTAAAAGCAACAGTCTTGTTACATCCAGGCTTCATATTTGATCATATCTCAGCAAGGATTCGGGCAAAAAGAAGCATATTTCCATCTCTAATATCATTTATATGCAATTAAATATGGAAATATAGAGAACAGCCTAAATTGACAACTTGTTGTTTTAAGCTTGACATTGCTTAAGACCATGTAAAACTCATGTGTTATGCTATTTGAAACTTATTTTTACATGAAAAGAACATTTATGATATGTTAAATGTTTTGTTTTAACTTAAAAACTTCAGAAAATTGTTGTAAGTGGAAAATATTACATTTCATATAAGGCCTCGCTTCATTTGAAAACCTCTATTTTTTGGCATAGACACATATAAAATTAACTTTTGTCAATTTTTTATAAGTCTCATACATTAAGTATGCTATCATTTACTTTGAATAGATAATTTCTTATACATTGAGACATAAAAAAGTGCAATTTGGTGTTTTGGGGGGATTTTTGAAGCCAAAATTTGAAAGTTGAAATTTTTCTATTTCAACGTCACAATTTAGCAACCAAAGTTGAGATATAAAAAATGCCACATTTTCTATAATATATATCACATGGCTTTGAAACTTTGTAAACTGACTCATAATACACTAAGCTTAAATCATGCCAAGTTTTATTGGAATTGGTCAAGTTTTTGGCCCCTAATAGGCCCAAGACCACAATTAATGACCCTTCTTTTCGTTGTTCACGAATATAGTTCCCTTTAGTTATAGTGTATTTCTTCTTTATTTTTTTTCTTTCCCTTTCTCATTCATTTCTTAGCTTTTCTGGGGTGGAAATGAAAGAAGAGAGCTGAAATAAACTTTTGGATGTTTTATTTTAACTGATTTCAATAAGGAAAGAGTGATTAGGCCAGGTGCAAAAAGGTTATATTTACACTTTTCGGAACATCTCTTGACTTGCCTATAGGGGTAGGGATGTGTATTGGCCAAATTTGTATGATGTAAAGATGCAATTTTCAGAAAAAATGCATATATCTTTGGACTTGTACTGTACATTACACACACAAAAAATTAGACAAAAAGAACAGTTAAATTTTTTTAAATGCGACAAAACGTTATAAAGAAATGATAGAGAAATTAATTGTGGTCTCGGGCCATTATAGATCAAGGATAATTTAAGATAGGGGATGGCAACGACAGATTCACCGGTTTTCTTTTTCTTATACGGTAACTCCCTCCTATGTCAGGAAAACCACCAATCTTTATAAAAAAAAAATATATACAGAAATGAAGGACCCTCCATCCAGACTCTCATACATATTTTTGTGTAAGAAAACAAAATTCTATGCAATTATACTTAGGGTTGATCAACTGTATTTTCAACGCCTATTTTCAAAGGAATTATTTGTTTACCCTCTTTGTTATGGTGGTATTAACGTTACACCATTATCCTGTGTTTGGTCATGTGGGGATACTTGTCATATTTAATATGTTAACCTGCTTGATCTCTCAGGCACTTACTCAAAATTTGAAAACAAGCTAATTCAGAATACTTCGTTTGAAATTTATTGAATAATCAAAAGATGAGAATTAATGTGGTTCTTTATCTATAAAAGCCCACTTCAAGTGCACACGACATACACATAAGATGGATCATAGGTATACATTTCCTCAGTCTCAATCTTTAAACAAGGGAATACCCTATGGTGAGCTTATTCATTAGCCTGACAAGAATCGCCTCAATGGTGATCTTATCCTTTAGACAGACAAAGATGCAATGGTGAGCTTATTCATTATAATTGTATAGCTTCAACTGTGAGCTTATTCGTTATAATTGTATAGCTTCAACAGTGAGCTTATTCATTAGACAAGGATAATACTGACAAAGATGAGCTTATTCATTAGACAGGGAAAGCCTTATTGGTAAGTTATTCATTAGACACTGAACGCTTCAATGGTAGGTTATTCGTTAGACAGAGAAAGCTTCAATTGTAGGTTATTCATTAAACAGAGAAAGCTTCAATGGTAGGTTATTCATTAAACCGAGAAAGCTTCAATGGAAGGTTATTCATTAGACAGTGAAAGCTTCAATGGTAGGTTATTCATTAAACAGAGAAAGCTTCAATGGTAGGTTATTCATTAGACGAAGAATGCTTAAATGGTAGGTTATTCATTAAACAGAGAAAGCTTCAATGGTAGGTTATTCATTAAACAAAGAATGCTTCAATGGTAGGTTATTCATTAGACAGAGAAAGCTTCAATGGTAGGTTATTCATTAGGCAAAGAAAGCTTCAATGGTAGGTTATTCATTAGACAGTGAACGCTTCAATGGTAGGTTATTAGTTAGACAAAGAAAGCGTCAATGATAGGTTATTCATTAGACAGAGAAGCGTCAATGGTAGGTTATTCATTAGACAGAGAAAGCTTCAATGGTAGGTTATTCATTAGATAAAGAAAGCTTCAATGGTAGGTTATTCATTAAACAGAGAAAGCTTCAATGGTAGGTTATTCATTAGACAGAGAAAGCTTCAATTGTAGGTTATTCATTAGACAAAGAAAGCGTCAATGGTAGGTTATTCATTAGACAGTGAACGCTTCAATTGTAGGTTATTCATGAGACAAAGAAAGCGTCAATGATAGGTTATTCATTAGATAAAGAAAGCTTCAATGGTAGGTTATTCATTAGACAAAGAAAGCGTCAATGATAGGTTATTCATTAGACAGAGAAAGCGTCAATGGTAGGTTATTCATGAGACAGAGAAAGCTTCAATGGTAGGTTATTCATTAAACAGAGAAAGCTTCAATGGTAGGTTATTCATTAGACAGAGAAAGCTTCAATGGTAGGTTATTCATTAGACAGTGAACGCTTCAATTGTAGGTTATTCATGAGACAAAGAAAGCGTCAATGATAGGTTATTCATTAGATAAAGAAAGCTTCAATGGTAGGTTATTCATTAGACAAAGAAAGCGTCAATGATAGGTTATTCATTAGACAGAGAAAGCGTCAATGGTAGGTTATTCATGAGACAGAGAAAGCTTCAATGGTAGGTTATTCATTAAACAGAGAAAGCTTCAATGGTAGGTTATTCATTAGACAGAGAAAGCTTCAATGGTAGATTATTCATTAGACAGGGAACGCTTCAATGGTAGGTTATTCATTAAGCAGAGAAAGCTTCAATGGTAGGTTATTCATTAGACAGAGAAAGCTTCAATGGTAGGTTATTCATTAGACAGAGAAAGCTTCAATGGTAGGTTATTCATTAGACAGAGAAAGCTTCAATGGTAGGTTATTCATTAGACAAAGAAAGCTTCAATGGTAGGTAAATTTATTCATTAGACAGAGAACGCTTCAATGGTAAGTTATTCATTAGACAGTGAACGTTTCAATGGTAGGTTATTCGTTAGACAAAGAAAGCGTCAATGATAGGTTATTCATTAGACAGAGAAAGCGTCAATGGTAGGTTATTCATGAGACAGAGAAAGCTTCAATGATGAGATTATTCATTAGAGAGGAAAAGTTTCAACGGTGAGATTATTCATTAGACAGGAAAATTTTCAACCATTGAGATTATTCATTAGACAGGAAAAGTTCAAACGGTGAGATTATTCATTAGACAGGAAAAGTTTTAACCATTGGGATTATTCATTAGACAGGAAAAGTTTCAACGGTGAGATTATTCATTAGACAGGAAAAGCTTCAATGAGGAGATTATTCATTAGACAGGAAAATTCTCAACCATTGAGATTATTCATTAGACAGGAAAAGTTTCAACCATTGAGATTATTCATTAGACAGGAAAAGTTTCAACCATTGAGATTATTCATTAGACAGGAAAAGTTTCAACGGCGAAATTATTCATTAGACAGGAAAAGTTTCAACCATTGAGATTATTCATTAGACAGGAAACGTTTCAACGGTGAGATTATTCATAAGACAGGAAAAGTTTCAATGGTGAAATTATTCATTAGACAGAAAAAGTTTCAACCATTGAGATTATTCATTAGACAGGAAAAGTTTCAACCATTGAGATTATTCATTAGACAGGAAAAGTTCTAACCATTGAGATAATTCATTAGACAGGAAAAGTTTGAACGGTGAGATTTTGCATTAGACACTGATACTTTGAATGATGAACATTAGAAAAGTTACTTTACAAAACAAGAATAAAAAACAGAACGAGAACTATTTAAAATAGTAACATTAAAAGCAGGAAGTATTTGCAATATGCAGAGGAGCGATGGAACACCTGAACATCACCCCAAGTGGCACTGAGTGCCTCCTTACTGGTCAGCTTTTTCAGATCTTTACATAGTAACTGTGGGTTGCACATACAATAAGCGAATAAAACACTTTGTGATAAAGCATTGCGGCATTATTAAGCTTCAAGGTCATTCGAGACGGGTTCAATTATGTAACTATGCGGCATTTTCTTTATGATGTTTTTGTTTGCAACTGTATTTTGTATTGAGTGGTAACAGTGTGTATTTCAAAGTGGAATCAAAGTTCCATATCGCCGTCAAATTGTAGATCCAAATAATAAATCTGTATCTTCCCGTTCGATATTACTTAGTAAAGAAAATGCACAGTTAAAAAAACATTTAACACCAGACCAAAAGTTTTTTAAAACAAGACGAAGTTCCTGTATGAGTTCAGTAAGGGAAAAATGAATTCTCATACCTTCAAAATTTTGCACTGGATATGGTATTTTTGGGCATAAAAAAAAAATCCATAAAGGTTTGACCAAAATGTTATTGCATTAAAACACACTGAACGAAATTGTTGATGACGACGACGGAATTTAGGATCGCTTTTGCGACCTTAAATGTCCCAGTGTCTACCAAACAATCGCAAAATCAGAATGTACCAAACACACGACATTGTAGTGTTGAATATTTTTTGTTTAAAGTTAAAGCGAAGACATAGTTTTCGACCTGCTACAGTAATAAGTGCATTGCATATGACAAAGATGCAGGCCCATTCTCTCCTGAATCTGTGGTAAAAAAACATAAGGATAATATTTTAACAAGAACAAAAAGTCGATTGGACTACGAAATGTATGTTTTTTGTTGAGCCTGTTGAAGCGAGATATGGAGATCATACATTTCATCGTTAACATTCAGGAGTCAATTTGTGTTTTTTTTATGCATCAATAACTTTGTCAAACATTCATGGAATTTAATAAACAAAATCTTTTTATGACCAAAAGATAATATTCATTGAAATTTTTTTAAATAGTTTTACTTTTTTTATTCGGTATTTTTCGGCTAAATGGACCCTTTTTACAGTCATTATTTAGATACAGTAGTCTACATGGTCTAAAATTCAAAATTTTCAGCTTTCACTAAATTTTCATATTATCATAGAATAATTAACAAATTTGACAGAAGCTATTTAATGATCAAATTATTTAAAGACAGTATGATATTCTTTCTTCATTTTGTAAGACATCAACTAAGTGGTAAAGGCTTTCTTATGATTAACAAGATTAAGAGATAATATGTGTTTTAATATGTCGTTTTCATTTTCAGGACTTAATTGTTAGATGGACTTAATATTTTCAAATTTTGTAAAGTAAGACATGATTACGCTCACTCTCTTGCTTTTTGGACGATGGTACTTAGTATGTAACTCACTATACAAATCCTTAGGTTTTTTTCAACTTACATTTACAGACAGTCTTGAGTTTTATTTTTTACATGATTATGTAAGCCTTCGTGAATTTTAAAAATTTCGTCATAAGGATATCTTCATGATAAAAAATAGAATATAAAAATAGGATGTAATTGTTTAATTAAAAGTTTAAAATTAGAATAATAATTTTCGTATTCCGCTGATAACATGTTGGTCTACTTTTATAGTCAATATTACACTTTTATAGTGAGTGGCAATCGCAGACGAGACAAAGAGTTTCGAGAAACCCTTTGCGTATTGTTTTCAAATTTTCAAATCGTCATTTTGGATCTAGAGTGTCCAGATTTAATGCAAAATCTATTTACAGACTATAAAAGATGTAAAAAGGTGTGTTAAAGGGAAACTTCGCAAAAAAATCAAAAATTGATATTATGTCCATTCTGTATAAAAATGCTCAAATTTATAAATATTAAAGTTTTATTCCGCTAGATAAGAGATCACCATCGATTTTAAATTTTGAGTATCAGTTCTCGGCCTTCCGCCATTTTGTTATCTTGTCCAAATAAAAATCCGATATGTCTATAAACCACAAAGAAACAAAACTACAGTAACCGATGTAGTCTTAATTACGTGTCTATATCTTGTCAATCGTACGGTTGTTTTATCTGACTAACTTACTTGATACGGACAATGTTCTTATTTTTTTAATAACCATATAGTCTGTTATTTTTAAACTGTTAATATTGGAATCGGTTAAAAAGTCAAAGTTCAAATCATAAATAAGTGTTCCGTGAAAATTGTTTTCGAAAATCTAATTCGTTCATAATTCTTTAAAGTAATATACTTTATTCAAATAAATTAGGATCTTCGCTCCACTGATCACCCGCATGGCTTAAGGTATTACTCCCAAAGGTATTGTGAGGGGTGAAAGGTGACACGTCCAGGTATTCAAGCGATTTCCTGTCGGGCTTGCAAGTTCATGCATCGTTTCACTTCTGTAGGTATTGATCAGTGTACACGGCCGATAACTTATAACTGAACTATCAGGTGCATGTATAATATACATCTCTGTCTTCCGTGTCCGAAAGTGATATAATATACTAGTCATTACTTAACTCATACGCTTGTTTATAATTGTATTATATGTCTCTGGGAAAATGTAATATTTACTCGTTGTCAATAGTAAAGGACATAGTTGGATCGGTAAACGGACAGAAAGTCACAGGACAAAAAGTCACAGGACATAAAGTTACAAATTTGATAGGACGAAAAGTCACAGGACAAAAAGTTGGATCATTCCAGAAATGTTGATTAAAAAAATGTGCGCACTTGTCGACGTATCATTTATACGCCCGGATAGAAAGTTACGGAACTACAGCGCAATTTAAAATATATACATTGAACATAAGAAAGAAACATACATTTTGTGCAAATTGGGGTAAAAGTTTTGTAAATAGACTAGTCCACGTATACTAACTAACCATACAAATCCTTGCGTATACTAATAGTATGTAATCATCCAATTCGATAGACTATTGTATACCAAAAGAAGAAGAAGAAGAAGAGGACCAATTTGATTTAAATACAGGTCGATCTATAACTTGCTTTGGTTCATCGAAGTTATGAACATAGTAAAATCACAGATTTATATATCAATTAGATTGTTCTCGAATAAAGAAAGAAATTCGTCATCACCACAATTGTTCCGACATATGCAACTGGACGTACACTAATAATCCCCGAGGGATGTGAATATTTTCTAGGAAAGCTATTGAGTATTAAAGTTTCAAATCATTTTCGGGATTTATTTTCTTTCTTGATATTCAATGACAGCAAATTTAAAGAATAAACTGCTTTTCAGATATTTGTCCGCTTTAGGGCTATTCTTGCCAGTTGAACAGACTCATAATGACATTCAAAAACAGGGAAAGATGACATTAAATTCGTTGTCTTTTGTTTTTAAACATCTTTGGTCAAATAGTTATTAAGTATTATACGTTGTGAGACAAAGACTATTTTAATAAGGACGTCCCCGATTGTGATTAAATTTGGTTGACGTTTTTCACACTTGATAAAGAATATCTATTCGTAATTTTTCGATTCCATTCCAAGAAGACCTTAAATTTGCTGTCAATTTTTAAAAACTTCTCAAGTAGAAAAATATTTTTTCTTTATTCGTTCATATTATATTCCGCTTCGGTAGAGTTATCTTCAGTGAGTTCCAGTTATTAATTTATACGTGGCTTTTAAAAAGTCTAAATCTAAGTGTTCTCATTCATTTATTTGCCTAATAAAAATAAATAAAAATACTTTGGTAAAGCTATTTATAATTTCTTAAGTTCTCCTTTTTATTAGACATCAATCAAGGACAAAAGGTGTAAATCATTTCAATCGGACATTTGATTTTAGTTTCCCGTCTTTAACCGAAAATTGTGTATTTCTTAGTAAATTAACTTATTTGAATTAAAATAAATAATAGCACCAAACATAATTAAATTATTCCACGGCGATCAATTTTTATTTGTCACCAACTTGAATATATATTTTAAATATGTATATTGAATGCTCCCTTGTCTTATAATTCACTGATCCGAATAGACAGTCACACCTGGCAAGATGTGCCCGAGAGGCGTGGTTAAATACCGAAGTGCAAATAACAATTTACCTTTCAACAAGCCATCTACGAGTATTGCCACAGAACCGTGAATACACACATCGTATCAACCAAGTCATAGCAGAGATAGGAAAAGGTCAATAAGAGTACACCAACATATTGTCTTTACAGATTATTGTACTTTACTTTGTTCACCTTATCAGTCCGAAAATAAATTAATTAAAAATAAATTTATAACTTTTTGTGTTGTCTACAAAAATAATTCGAATATATACGTTTAACATAGAAAATTTATCTCATGAATATGTACAATTGAACGTCTGTGCGTTTTACCTTCTTATTATCGGATGGTTATTTAGATAAAGCGTAAGTCATCGGCGCGCTTACGATTACGTTAAAATATGATTAAAAACTTAAGACTTTTAATGATTGTGTTTTAAATCCCGGCATGCAAAAACCAGGAGAAAACGTCACGAACTCATAATATCAACGTGCAGTACTGATACGGATGATATTTGGACGAATTTTTAAAATAATTATAATTGCACAGATAGCTCAAATACTTATTGAGTAGAACAAATACAAATTGTACATGGAAAATTTACAATTTTTCTTTTAACTTTTTCGAATGACGTTTTTTTTCTGTAGAGTTCGAATCCCAAATATTTTATTGTAAATTTACACATATGACTAAAAGACACTTTTGACTAAAGGAGACGTACCAAAAGTTATACACTTCATTAATATGATATAGAAACCATTCTTTACAAAACCAGAGCATCTTCGAGAAATGAATCACAATTCGGCACTTCAGATACCTTAATTCCTGTTAAATTCGAATCAACAAGTACCAAAAAACCTCTTCAAATTTCTATAGATCTAAAAACCGCGGCTCAAACAGTAATTAAGTACATCGGTTTGTGTAAGTCCACTGTAAGCATTTTTTTGTACAGGAACATCTCGAATTTTCTTTTTGTGTATAATAGTAAGATTTTATAAATTTTAAGTCAACCTTTGAAAAAGTTGGTTTTAATGAAGCAATACTAAGGTGTTCAAAGGATTCCCTCCTAGCGGGAGACCGAGACTCTCTAACTAATCCGGATTAAAAACACGAGGGAGGTCATTTAGCGGATAATCGGACCAAATCACTTCTTAATAGCCCAATTAATCTCTTTTAATAATTAGATAGTGTACTGAAAGGGAAAATAATACGTATTACCTTTTTTTATAAAATTTGTGGCGTAAATCACTAAATGAAATCAGTGCCATACTATATTGTAACGTGTTATATTTGGTTTTGGCACACGCGATCCGACTTGTCTGAAAGGGATTATCTCGTTACATTTGATTCCTTTAAGAAGGTACACACCAAGTCTGGTTCATTATTTCAGTATTAGGCTTCCAACAGGACAGTATCTTTCTAAAGGTTAGTAAAAAAATACCGGTGACTTATTTTCAATGCTGAAAGTTCTGAAAATGCAGCATTAACTCAAACTATAAGTTCTTCACAGATGTTATGACTTTGATGGTACCTTCAAATAATCGACATAGGATGTTCGCTGTTCTTTATGAGTAAAGTGACAATTCGTTTTTTTTAATTTTCTTTTTTTAAATCTTGCCACATATTTTATAAGTTAAGTTTAGAAATTATTGAAACTCAATTCAATTTTATTTAGATTTCAATAGAATAGGGAAAAAAAGAGAAGAAATTTAAGTAAATCTAAGTTTGTAAAGAAGTTTTACTTACTTTGTACCAAACGTCCACCTATCTAACGTGAAATAATATTTGACAAATATAACTTAAGTACCTATTTATTAGTAAAGATGTTGTGGACATCATGTAGGTTGTTATATCATAAGTATATCAGGGTATGTCTACCTGGAATAGCTGGAATACTCCCATTTGAAATAACTAGATGGAAACATCGAACGATTGAATCATATATACATAACTTTTAAGCCAAGCATAGGTGAATGACCGTGACAGAAGCTGTCTATCATTGTACTCTGAATATCGTCTTAAAATACTATTTCGGTGACTTGAATGTGGGTTTGACTAAATAAGTGTTATGAACATGCTTGAGTATATCTTAATATTGGCGTAGGTGTTGTGTCTGAAACTTGATTCTATGTAGATGAACTGTCGTTCGTTATTGCGTAAGTGTTGTGTCTGAAACTTGATTCTATATAGATGGACTCTCGTTCGTTATTGCGTAAGTGTTGTGTCTGAAACTTGATTCTATATAGATGGACTCTCGTTCGTTGTTGCGTAGGTGTTGTGCACAGTTTGGTAATCTATTACTGTGTACTTCAACTACACAGCAAGGGACGGAGAAATATCACCTGCTATACTACTAAGAGGGGGTCGGAAAATATCATCTGTTTTACTACCAAGAGGGGTCGGGAAATATCATCTGTTTTACTACCAAGAGAGGGTAGTGGTATCGTTTGTTTTGTATGTTATAGTCTTTAGAAGATGTATAGCAAAACATCCAATATGGCGCTGACCGATAAAAGTTTATGGGTACAGGGTTTGTGTTGTTACCTTTTAATGTTTTTTCTTCTTGATTCAAACACAAGACGTATTTATAGTAGATGTTTGACAATCTGTGTCATCCGTTCTGTAGTTGATCAAAAGTACTTTACATGGACTAACAATATCCCAGGAGTGCTACAGACAACTGGTTTCAGTAAAGAAAGTATCCTACATGGACTAACAGTAGATCGAAAGTGGTCAAAACATCTGGTTAGAGTAGATATGGACCAACAGAAGTTAAGGAGTGATCCAAAAGAGTGTTGCGTAGGCGTTGTGCACAGCTTATAATTATCGTTGTGTATTTCACCTACCCATCATTGGGAATGGATAAAGTTCTTCATGCTGTATATAGATATATACACAATAGAGTTCGCAGTCACGGGAGGCCTCTGTTACTGAATCATCATATGTGTGTTTCTCGGGCTTGATTAATTACACAAGTTGTATTTTAATGTATAATTGTTAGTATTTGCTTCATATAAATCAGTCATTGAGAATATGTATTAAAACTAATAAGTATTTAAAAAAAATGATCAGCTTCGCACAAATTTTACTTATTTTAAAAAGAAATACTAGACTTATAATATCAAAAATAGTATAACAGTTAACAACACAACGCATAATGAACTATAACGGTAAAGTAAGTAAAATTACAGTCAAAATTTTGACAAAATATGATCTGCTTATTCTTAATTTTATTCTGATGAGCACCTTCCTAACATTAAATCCTGGATCTGCACATTGTTCAGTAGAAAACAGAGAAATATTGATGCCAACGTTAATAATGTAAGACAAATAGATAGCAAATACGAAAAATAAGATTGATAATATAATACAAATAAATAGGAAATTTGAAAAACAACAAAATTTTAATCTGCTAACCGTTTCCCTGTGGTTGAAACCAATTGCAGACATTCTTTTACCACCTTGAAAGTCCTCAAATATTAATCCAATCGAAATTCAATCTCATCCTGAAAGATGGTCCAATATTAAATTTAGAGGGGACAAAATGTTCTCTGATAAAAGTAAGACTGATACAATAAATTGGATAATTTCCCTTTAACCATCCTTCTTTGTGGACAGTTTACAAATTGATTTTTGTCATTTTTTGTCATGAATGGCAAGGACTTATAAGGACTTATATAGAAGGATTCGAATCTCATAATTTTTGGAAAATATGTAGAGAATCGTTGGATTTGAACATATCTTCTATACATTTTTAAATTGCTTATATTTAATCTTATACCTTATTGATAACCATGAAAATTCTTCTGTACATGTAAAAAACATTAAGACTTCAGAAAAAATAAATTTCATCAAAATCAATCTAGAACTTTTTGAGTTTTTTAGCTGAACAGTTGAACTAATTTTTATTGTGTTTTTCACCCAAAATGTAGAATAATGCCCCAAAAATAATTACCCTCCTTTCTTAAATAATTCGAATTACATGAAGAACATGAACATTATTAACCAAATTAACTCTATCAATGTAGGAATCATTTAAGTTTAAGAAAATCTTTATTTCATTAAAATCCATCAACAACTTTTAAAATTTTAAGGTGTACAGTGTGGTTTCTCCAATGATTCTCTACATATTTTTTTTTATCGCAACAAGGATTGTAAAGAAGTTACCTATCCCTCTATATACGTCCCTGTGAATGGTAAGGAGCAGGCTTGAAAAAAGAGCAACCACAACAAAACAGCATGAAAGAAATAGAAATGTTAATCAATCTTTCCTATTCGTGAAAAGTTTATTAACAATATCTTCTTGGCATTATATAAAAAAGAGTTGCTAATGAAGAACAGCAATAGATTGTTTTAGAAAAAAAGTTAATTTTGTAATAACAACGTCTGGTCTCAAAAGCTGGGTACTTACGATTTTCAATCCAATTGAAATTCTCTACAAACTTGTATTTAAATTTTGCTGATATTATGGTTTTATATCACGTACAAAACAAAAAGGAATAAGAATTCTCCTTTAAAATTTCCAGGTTATGGATAACATTAATAAAGAATTACACTTGTGTCAAAGCATTGTGTCTTGTATTTTGAGGACTTGTATCACAATGCATTTTTAGTTTCAAACAAAAGTAAAACTGAATATTTTGTTTCTTTTCTATTTTGAAATTTACTACTTTACTTTTGGCATTGTGAAAGAAACTGCCATAGCTTTGCTTCTGCTGTATGAAATCTACTAATATGTACAGTGGCTGATATCAGAGTGGTTCTGTCTCTATCAAATTTCCCATTGATAAGGGACTTTTTAATTGCACTCATTGTTTAATTATTAAACTAATATTGTTTTATAATACCCTTTGTTTAGCACTTGATTTAAATTAAAAGGGGGGATGAGAACTCGAGTTTATATCCCTGCCCTTAGTCAGTATTTTGTGACCTTGCAGTTGTCTTTAGAAATATCAATAAGTGTTTGTTTTAAATGGCAGACTGCAGACTTTTTGTAGTCTATGGGAAATTAATATTCAGATTGTATATATTTGAGAAAATGAACAGTTTAATTTGACCTTTAGTTTTTAATGATATTCTTTATTGCTAAGAATGTTACTATCTCATTTACTTGTATTCCCTTTTATTAATACCTGTTATAACTGGCTTAACTTGTAATATTTTGTAAGTCATTAATCCAATCTTGTTAAGGTACTGCATTATGAAAAATCCAGAGAAGATTATCAAATATTTAAGTTTCAGTCAACATGTGGTGACACACATCTGTTTATTTTTTTACCCTGAATGCTGAAAAACTTTTAAAATGAAAGGTTCTGGTGGCCAAATGATATTAGTTAGTAACTGCATCCCTAACTGAAGACATTATATCAATTATCAACATCTTACTTTGCACTGGCGGATCTAGAAATTTTCATAAGTGGGGGCCAACTGACTGCCTAAGAGGGGGCCTGCATGCTCCATTGATTCCCTATATAAGCAACCAAATTTTTCCCCAAAAGGGGGGAGCCCCCTAAATTCACCTCTGCTTTGTAAATATTCCAGAAAGTCTCTGTAATAGGACTTACCTATTGCATTTATTGAAAATTTGATATCACCCTGAAAATGTATGACATATTTGCCACTGGACATTAAGCAACCAACAACAATCAATCAATGTTATATTGGTCTATCAATTTGCAAAAAGGTTCATATATTCTAAAGCTTCAAAATAAAGTTTTTTTCCAGCAATACATGAACAAATGTACCATTTTTAATTCTATGTATGTACAGATCATGTTAAAACTCCAATCAAACATAAAATAGCAAATTAGAATATAGAACATGTATTGCAGTGAAAAATTCCCCAAACAAACCAACCCAGACTTGAAGAATTCTCAAGGTGTTAATAAACTATGAGATTATCCAGATTAAGTCCCCAGGAGGTACTGTTCTTTGATTAAAAATAATTTCTGGATTAATTAACTAGGCATGGGGTATTATTAAGTCTTACTGAACTCAAACGTTCTAAATAAGGAATCAACTTGTATAATATACCTATTCAAATGCTAGAACTAATCCTTATATTGCACAATTGTAATTTATTCAGTCTGAAAATGAGTCTTGCACATCCCACAAATGTCCCTTCTTAAAGTTACTACTAACTCAGCACTTCATAATAAATATATCTTCAAAAGATTAAACTTGCGTTAAATGTTGTATAACTGGTTGTAATCATTTGAAATTATGAAATCATGATCTCAAATTAAGCATTCTCTCAATAATAATCATAATTCAATCTCAAACTGTTTTAAGCTTCTCACTAAACTGAAATCCTTATCTATTGTGTAATGCTGTTAACTGAATTAAAGGAAGTCACTTTAGGTTCCAATCGATTGTCATTTTTATGATTTTGAGAAAAAAAATATGCTGAAGAGTGAAGTGAGATTTAAGGGCATACGATACAGTTTTGATCCTGTATTTACAAGTTCATAAAAATTTGCATATAGGCTATTTTTTACCTGATTAAATCAAATATGTAATAAAAAATATACCTTCATGTGCTACTTTTTGCGTAAAATGAGGTCGAAATTTTGTATATTGGTTCGAAATTCATATTTGTGGCCGTAATTTCTTTTTCGAAAGAAAGACATAACTTTTTTGTTATAAAAGATAAAAACAAATTGTTTTTTGTTAAATACTCGGTAATTTCTGTATTTTATAAATATCTTTTAAAAATATGCATTTTTTTATTCAGAAATGACTCATATTTATCAAATGTTCATGAATTGAGGAAAAAACGTAATTTTTTACTGCATGTTTATCACAATTAAAAAAAATCCTCTATTTACAGTTTTATAAAATTTGGGTCACATAATCTCCCTGCAAAATTAAACCAAATGTCGTTTTGAAAAATAGGGGTCCATGAACTCGTTTTCAAATTAAATCAGTTTGAATGATTAAAATCAGTCGAAAAATGCATCTTTTCCCGATATGTCACAGTTTGACGTCGCGAAAATAACAAATTACATTAGCAACGTCATTACCTTCCCTGTAACTGTATCGTTTGCCCTTAAAAACTCATAAAATAAAACATAAGTTTACCGTTAGTAACTTATAAACAAATTTAGGATATATGGTATGATTACCAGTGTAACAACTATCCACAGATGTTCAATTATCATTGCATGACATAAAAATTCAAAATCACATTTTTTTTTTTACATTACAAGCCAAAACCAGATGCTCAAAAGGGCACAGATTTATACGACCGCACAGGTCAAACCCTGACACTTGGGGCAAGTCTGGACACAACATCCAAGCTGGATTCAGCTCTTAATTTGGATTGTGATTAAATAGTTGACACAGCATAGGTTTCTGACACAGAATGGATGTGGTCTTATGAACTAAAAAAATTTGTTTTGGCTTTTGAGCAATTCAATTTGCTGTTGAATATTAATCCTCTCAAAAAAATAAAATTTTGAAGAATTTTTATTTTTATTTCTGAAATCTGAAAAATTGAATACATGATACACATCCCCAATTGTTTTCATCTCCCCTTTTCCCTTATTAAAAAAATGATCTCAAATCTAATTTCTAATGGAGTTTGCAACAAAAACTAATCATTTAAATAAATCATAAAATATTAAAATACAAAATGTCACGGTTAAAATTAATTTTAATTAATAGTAACTTCTAAAAAATTAAATGGGGAATGTGTCCAAAGGGACACAGATGATGCCCCAACTAGCATATAATGTTAAAAATGGACATAACTCAAGAACTGTAAAAGTGAAGCTGTCAAAAATTGAACTTGAACTGAGTTTAGAGGTACTAAGAATTATATAAAAATTTCTTTAATCTTTCCACTTGTAAAGGGGCATAACCCTAGAATGGTAATCAAAGTGCTTGTAATCACTGAATGGCAAAGATTGTTTTAATTTATCAGTTGGTAGTAAAATTGAATATTGCTCATATATTGTTTATGCCATTGATTTAAGTTGATTCAACTGCTATTCTGGACAAAGAAAGATAACTCCAATTTTCAAAGAATAACAATCATGGCTAACCAGATGCTCCGCAGGGCGCAGCTTTATACCACAGAGGTTGAACCCTGAACGGTTGGGGCAAGTATGGACACAACATTCTAGCTGGATTCAGCTCTAAATTTGGATTGTGATTAAATAGTTGACACAGCATAGGTTTCTGACACTGAATGAATGTGGTCTATTTTTTTTGCCTTTGAGCAATTCACTATGCTGTTGAATGTTAATCCTCTCAAAAAAATGTTTGAAGAAATTTTTCATTTTATTTCTGAAATCTGAAAAATTTAACACATGAAACACATCCCCAATTTTTTTCATCTCCACTTTTCCCTTATTAAAAATGTGATCTCAAATCTAATTTCTAATGGAGTTTGCAACAATAACTAATCATTTAAATACATCATAAAATATTAAAATACAAAATGTCCAAAGGGACACAAATAATGCCCCAACTAGCATATAACGTTAAAAAGGGACATAACTCAAGAACTGTAAAAGTGAAGCTGTCAAAAATTGAACTTGAACTGAGGTAAGAGGTACTAAGAATTATATAAACATTTCTTTAATCTTTCCACTTGTAAAGGGGCATAACCCTAGAATGGTAATCAAAGTGCTTGTTATCACTGAATGGTAAAGATTGTTTTAATTTATCAGTTGGTAGTCAGTTGGTAGTAAAAGTGAAAATACATTGTATATTGTATTAAACAATGATTTAAGTTGATTCAACTACTATTCTGGACAAAGAAAGATAACTCCAATTGAAAATTTCTTGCTATTGCACAATATTGTGCAATTAGATATTTCTTGCTATTGTGCAATTGAAATTACTTGCTATTGCACAATACTGTGCAATTGAAGATTTCTTGCTATTGAACAATACTGTGCAATTGAAAATTTCTTGCTATTGCACAATTGAAAATTTCTTGCTATTGCTGAATACTGTGCAATTGAAAATTTCTTGCTATTGCACAATACTTAATATAATAATTTTGAATCCTGATCTGGACCAACTTGAAAACTGGGTCAATAATAATAAATCTAAGTACATTTTTAGATTCAGCATATCAAAGAACCACAAGGATTCAATTTTTGTTAAAATCAAACTAAGTTTAATTTTGGACCCTTTGGATTTTAATGTTGACCAATTTGAAAACAGGTCCAAAAATTAAGAATCTACATACACAGTTAGATTTGGCATATCAAAGAACCCCAATTATTCAATTTTTGATAAAATCAAACAAAGTTTAGTTTTGGACCCTTTTTTGGCCCCCAATTCCTAAACAGTTAGAACCAAAACTCCCAAAATCAATCCCAACCTGCCTTTTGTGGTCATAAACCTTGTGTCAAAATTTCATAGATTTCTATTCACTTAAACTAAAGTTATAGTGCGAAAACAAAGAAAATGCTTATTTGGGCCCTTTTGGCCCATAATTCCTAAACTGTTGGGACCAAAACTTACAAAATCAATCCCAACCTTCCTTTTATGGTCATAAACCTTGTGTTTAAATTTCATAGATTTCTATTTACTAAAACTAAAGTTATAGTGCGAAAACCAAAATTATTCTGATGACGACGTCGACGCCAACGTGATACCAATATACGACCAAAAAATTAAAAAATTTTGTGGTCATATAAAAATAAACATTAAAGCTTCATCAGCAGCATTTTATATTGGCAAATTCCCAATGAAGTTTATTAAACTAAAGTTTTTGGCAAATTTCCAATATACATAATTTAAATGCAGTTTAGGTGAGACATTTAAATGAATTTCAGTTACCAACCTTACACTGCTTTTAAATTATGTTTTGTCCATTAACCTAGAAACCCTTTCCCCCTTTTTTTGCACCTTATTCCTTAACGGTTTGAGCCATAACTCCATAAGACAACTCTTACCATCCCTTTGTGGTATTCCAATATCCAAATTCAAAATACATGGTTAGATTCAGCATATCAAAGAAACTCAAGAATTCAGTTTTTGATGAAATCAAATAAAGTTCAATTTTAGACCCTTAAGACCTCCCTGTGGACCAATTTGATAAGCGGGCCTAAATATCATAAGTCTAAATACATGGTCTTATTCAGCATATCGAAGAACCCCATGTATTCTATTTTTGTTGAAATCAAACAAAGTTTAATTTTGGACCCCAATTTTGACAAACTTGAAAACTGGGCCATAATCAAAAATCTAAGTACATGTTTAGATTCAGCACATCAAAGAAGCCCATTTATTCCATTTTTGTTAAAAATCAAACTAAGTTTAATTTTGGACCCTTTGGAACTTAATGTAGACCAGTTTTAAAACAGGACCAAAAATTAAAGAATCTAAATACACTGTTAGATTGGGCATATCAAAGAACCCTCATAGTTTAATAATTTTTGATG
Source organism: Mytilus trossulus (assembly GCF_036588685.1). Lineage (NCBI taxonomy): Eukaryota > Metazoa > Mollusca > Bivalvia > Mytilida > Mytilidae > Mytilus > Mytilus trossulus. The sequence continues at coordinate 10,546,665 of NC_086373.1, read as the reverse complement.
ATATCAAACAAAGTTTAATTTTGGACCCTTTTGGACCCTTATTCCTAAACTGTTGGAACTAATAACTCCCAAAATCAATCCCAACCTTTCTTTAGTGGTCATAAACCTTGTGTTTAAATTTCATAGATTTCTATTTACTTATATTACAGTTATTGTGCGAAAACAAAAAAAAATGCTTATTTGGGCCCTTTTTTAGCCCCAAATCCTACTGTTGGTACTAAAACTCCCAAAATCGATCCCAACCTTCCTTTTGTGGTCATAAACCTTGTGTTAAAATTTCACAGATTTCTAATTACTTATACTTAAGTTATAGTGCGCAAACCAAATGTCTTCGGACGAGGACGACTAACGACAGAAACGACATCAACGTCATACCAATATACGACCAAAAAATTTTCAATTTTTGCGGTTGTATAAAAAGTAAAACATTTCTTCCTTTTATTGAGCAGTTTCACAGAGTTTCAAGTATTGTCTATTTTCTTAATTAAAGTTGCATTCATTGTGCATTTTGAAATACATATATGATAAGCTCTGCTGGCACTATCTCATACTCAGATTAATTCAAATGTAAAAACACAGCTACAAGGTTTCAAGTTGATGTGATCATAACTTGATGGGTATCTCTTTTAAAACCAAAATTTAATCTGAGAATGCACACATGCTCCGTGTTGAAGACCGTACTGTGACCTATAATGGTTAACTTTTACAAATTGTGACTTGGATGGAGAGTTGTCTCATTATCACTCATATCACATCTTCTTATATCTATATGCAATGTATGGTATTGCTACAACAGAACCCTCAGATCTTAAAAAACAACAAAACAAAAACTAAAAGCCTTCACCAGGTCAACAATAAGGTGTTCAACAATAGACACATATCTATGTAAACTACGTCAAGCATTAAATGGTCCCAGAAAAGTTGTTAATAGATTCATCTGAGAATATCAAAGATGTACAATTAATACATCAAATTCCTAAATGACATCAACATTAAGATATATCACTAAAGAAGTTCCTGACTTTGGAATCAGGACAGTCCTAAACAAATGGCTAGTGGTACACCATGGAAAAGGAAAAAATACAAGTCAGCTACATAGTAAATTGAATTACTATTACTTTTTTATGCTTTTCATAGTAACATCTAATAACTTAAATAAATTCAACTTGGATTCATATCCTATTATGACTCCATTAATCATAAAGTACATGCATTATTGTAAAATACAGAGAATTCAATAATTTATCAATGCTTTTATTTTTGCCAAAATTATAAAGAAATAGGTATCACAGAAAATAAAATTTTCATTTTAATATATGATAGCAATAATTGCATGCAGCATTTAGAAATATTGGAATGATTAATTTTCCTTACTTCAGAAATTGCAATAATAAGTTTACCTTGCAATAGTTTTATAAATAGAGAGAAACTGAAAATCAGTATTACAATATTTCAATGCAAGGAGTATTGTATTACTTTCTAAATTCACTGCAAATGCTGCACTTATCCAATTTGGATTAGTTTTCTTTTTTAAATGTATTTGATTTAACCTTGAACCTGTTTCAAACAAAGAGACATTACAAACATGTTTAAAAGTGACCTGCATCAGATGTAACATATATTAGCACTAACCAAACATATCACTGACTCAACAATACATCTTTTATATATCAACAATTTGTAATTGTTCATTACCATTCAAAATAGATAAAGATCTTGGAATAGTAAAAGTCTTGTTAGCATGTTGGCCTATGTGCACAAGCTTCTATTCACAATCATGGATTTCTAAACAGTTACACTTCTTAAACATCAAAATATTATTATTTTTTTTTAAATTTTCTTTTTCAACAAATAAAATATAAATATAAGGAGATATGCTAATATTTCCCATGAGACAACTATCCATTGAATTTTAAAAAAAGGAAAAAAAAAGAGAAACTGAATTTCAAAATTCCAGATTGTTCATGTCAATCATGTATTTCATCCTGTCATGTATCACTGTTAAGTTAATCATATCTGAAAATAAAAACTAATTACAAAAAGCCAGTCAACTCTTTTTCACATGTGTGAAAATTGTAAGTAAATTCACAACCAATTTAGCTAACAACGAACATTATCTTTACATGAATTTTGAGTAAATTTAAATCTATAATTTCCGAGATTAATTAATATTGTTCTGATTTTTTTTAAACTCTTAATTGTTTAAAATTTGTAACAAAAATAAAAGATGACATGCAGTTTGTACATAAACTCATAAAACTGGAAATGTCTATTGTAAAATTTAAATATAAAAAATGTACAGGATTTTTACGTGAAATTGCCTGTGTAAATGAGTCGATCCAAATTAATTATACAGGTTTATAATCTTTGGCAATAAGGTGCATGAACAACAGACAACAGTTCAATGCATTAAAACGAACACTTGAGATTGCCTGGAAAAAAAGGTGCATGAACAACAGACAACAATTCATTAAGAAGAACACTGGAGAGTTAAAAGTTTTCCATGTATACATAATGTAAAGGTAGTTATATTGCCCTTCGGTTCTAGATATCAGATCAAGAAACATATTTAGGTAACATCATGATATGGAACACAGGTTTGTAAATGACCATTGCACAATGTTTAATGAGGTCTATATCACACAAGCTTGGATTGATCTACCACCAGCACCATTCTAGCCACGTAACTGTAAGGCTGCATCATCCTTTAATCACAGCGATCGGTCGAAGTTTGATAGCTTTCTGACTTATGCCTGCTGCTTGACCTATAACATGATAAAACATTATTGTTAGATTGTTACCTACAGAACATGTGCATTTACAAGGGAAATGAAACTTTGAAATATCATTGTGGCTAATTGAATAAATTGCTTCGTCAAACGCAAAGGTGCAACCCTGAACAGTTGGGCAATAATAGACACAATATTTGCACTTGATACAGGTCTGAATTTTGATTGTTTTTAAATATTTGACACATAATAGGTTTCTGACAAAGAACTTATATGATTTTAAATTTATATTCAATGTTTTGCTATTTTGCAATACACCATGCTGTTGTGAATTGACCCCTCCCCTCCCCTGAAAAAAAAAAACCCAATTCTTTACTTCAAGATTTGGTCAATATCTCAATTGAAATTTCTAATGGAGTTTCAACCATATTTACCCATTTAATAATTCAAAAGCAGTGTAAGGGAGGTAATCCAAATTTTACTTAAAAGTAATTGTCCATTAAACAGGACATCCTTGTTTCCCCCCTAATTCCTAAATGGTTTGAGCCATAACCTCCAAAGCCAATCAAAACCATCAAAACCATTCCTTTCTGGTAGGGAACCTAATGGTATAATTTCACAGTGATCCATACACCGTTCCATAAAATATTGTCTGGAAAAATGGAAAAAATGCTAATTAGGACCCAATTTTGGCCCCTCATTCATAAACTGTTAGGACCATGTGACAATCCAAAAAATCAATCCCAAACTTTTCTTTTGTGGTTATAAACCTTGTGTTTAAATTTCATAGATTTCATAGATACTAAAGTGAATGTCTGGAAACCTCAGACAACGCCGACGATAACGTGATAACAATATATGACTGCAAAATTTTGCAATCATATAAGAAGGATTATAACTGATTTATTCATCAATGTAACTAAAGCATGAATTGCATGTAAAAATAATTCAAGATTGGACTATCAATCGTTTACTACATATGTAAATATTAATGAGATCAGATTGGTCGGAAAACACTTATATTTTAACTTATCACTATTGAGCTGCTGACCAAATCTGAAAGCCATTATGTTTAGCAGTACTTAAAAAATTTTTAGATTCATTTAACATATCAAAAAATCAAAGTATCAGCAGAAAAGAAATACATATCCAAATGATTCAAAACTTACCATCACCTTATAACTCATCACAATAAAGCTTCTCACAATTACAAAGTCATTCTATGTAGCAGTTTCTGAGAAGAGTGTCAGATAAAAAACAAATGGACAAAGTAATTACAACACTCCCCCCTCAGTACAGATAATTCATACTGATGTTCATCAGTAGAAACTGTTGTTGTTTGTTGATGTGGATCATAAGTGTTTCTTGTTTTTTTGTATAGATTAGAACATTGGTTTTCCCATTTGAATGGTTTCACACAATTAATATTTGGGGCCCTTTTTAGCTTGCTGTTCGGTGTGAGCCAAGGCTCCTTATAATGTTGCAGACCGTACTCTGACCTATAATGGTTTACCTTTACAAATTGTGACTAGGATATAGAGTTGTCTCATTGGCACTAATACCACATCTATATACATGTGTTAACAACATCTGTAACAAATAGACAAGGTGATTGTAACACTGCCCCCCTATTCTTGTTTTGGTATATCATCAGTACAGATAACTCATACTTACATGTATCAACAACATCTGTTACGTTTTTATAAGATGCTGGCGCCTACAAAGTTTATGAATAATTTCTTATTATACAGTGTTTTAAAAATGCTGGTGCCTACAAAGAGTATAAATAATCTTGTTAAATCATATAATTCAGTTTGTACAGTCCTTGGATGGTGTAAACTTTCCACTAACAACATACACCATTACACCATACACCTTGTACCTTTGCACCATACACCTTTGCACCTTACACAATCACACCATTCCTCAAACACCATTACACCATACACAATAGCACCATACACCTTACACCATTGCACCATATCCCATACTCCATTACACCATACATGTTTTTTTTTTTAGGAATTTGACATCATCCAAGGGCTGTAGATATGATTGTTTGTTGAAGCTATTGAGTCATTGGTGAAATAACAGCAACATGTATTTCAGATTGTATCAAATGATATTTTCTAGAAAGGCAATACATACACTCCTGGTAATATGCATTTTGTTTGTGTTGATGAGAATTTAGTTCTCTGCAATTTTGATTTATTCTATAACCCCTTGGTATCTTATTCTCAACATGAATACATGCAGTGGTAACACAAACCTTGTCAATATCAACACAAGAATCCATTCCTGACCACATATTTTATGCTGATAGTTCTAAATATAAAGTTTTACTAAAAGTATCATATAAACTTAAAGTCATAAGAAACTAGTGACCAGTGAAAAATAATGTTCTTCCAATTCTTGAACCAATACATACAAATATCATAAACTTATTCTTCTGTGCACGAATTTATCATTTTTTTGTGTAAATTTAGTATAATCGTCAATTTTTTTTCTCAATCGGTCAGTGTTGTGAAAATATGGCAGGTAATTAAAGTTCTTGTTTTGAAGCCGAAGTTTAACGATTGTCACCTGTTTGTCAACAATCGACAAAAAATCAACAAAAAGCATGGAAATTGAGCATGTGTTTAACATGTAAATTCAGATAATAGTTTATTTTAAGGACATCCATGCGTATTGTGATCACTGGATTTTTACGAGATTTGTCACACTGGGGTCACCTTGCATAAGGAAAATATGTCGGGGGAATTGCTTCCTGGAAGGAGGAAGCAATCAAAATCAAGTAAACTTCTTCTAAATATGAATAAATTAAAGAATTTTCTTCAGAAAAAAGTATATGTACAGAAGTTTTATAATGAAAACTATCCATTGAGTTATAAAAAACATATGCATTATTTTTTTTTGATTTGAGGTTTCTTATGACTTTAACATGATCAAAGAAAACTATGTCAAGGTCAGATAAATCAAGAAATAAATACATTTACATTGTACAATCATTCCATACACCTAACAAAGTTGACTCATTGATTAGAGTATACTAGAAACAGACCAAACCACAAAAACCTTATATTGACCAATGAATCAAGAAAATAAGGTCAAGATCGATGAACACTGCTATACAGACATATACACTTTAAAATCATTCCATACACCAAATATAGTTGACATATTGCTAAGAGTTTAAGAAAAACAAAACCAAATCACAGATCCCATCAGTCACAGACTGAACAAAAATGATAAATACAAAAATCAAATACCCTGCCTCCCTAATTCATTTTTAAGATGTCATTGTTGGAGAACCAGAAAATTTAATTAAAATGGCCACATCTATTGCAATATAAAAGTGATTTTTACGTATTCTTTCTAATGATGAGTATTTATTACCCTTTTTATATTTTTGAAAAAAGGTTTTCAATTCTTGTCAATTGTCAAATGGGTTAAAAAAAAATGATTCTTTTTTTAAATTTTCAAATATATTTCAGTCATTTTTATGCATTGGATGCTGAGTATATTAGCAATCTTACCTCCTCCATAACGAGCTTAGGTGATGCCACTCGTATACTGATTCCCTGTTCTTCAAGGGCAGATAATACAGATGTATAGTCTAGATTTCTACGAGACTTTGCTCTAGACAGAGCCCTTCCCTACAATAAAATGATGAAGGTATTATATTTGTAATAAGTTATTTTCTTATTTTCAGTTCAGATATCCTCATATTCTTTATTAGTTTCAATTGATTTCCTCATCTTCTTCAAAATTTGTTAATTTGTACTGACATTGAAAATAAAAGTTTCTGATAAAGTACTGGGGACTTGTCTGAATCTAAGACAATATGAAAACCTTTAGATATAAATGTTTTTAAACTTGATTTGCAGGAATTCTTTCAGATTGTTATTTATCCCAATGGAAATCTCATTGAAATTAGACCGAAATAAAATACTTGCAGCAAAGATTTATAACTACTGTAACCATTTATTTCCCCAGAATTTGTTTTCCTCGAGTTACTACATGTAGCTGATTTCACAGCAATACAATTTTGTGATTTTCTACAGCTGTTCTAGTAATTAATGAAAGAACTCAAAGAAGATCCAAATTTGAAATATTCAACATGATCTTCATTTGCATTATCTTTGACTTGTGTGCATTCTTGACAAATCAATTATTTTCAAAATGAGTTGATTAACAATATTGAGGATTTAAAAATGTAACATTATTATTTAACGTCAACAGTTTCTTCAGTTTTAAGTTTCTGTACAGCAGTACAAGAGTGCCTAACAATATGTGGCATCCAAATAAATAAAACGTCTTGTGGTCACCATATGGTATCAATTTTCAAGTTTACTCACTGCTCCATGGCATGTGCTGCCAAAAGTTTCCACCATTCCTTGTTCTGTTCCTGTCAACACATAACTACAGGTTCCCATGGTTCCTCCAATCAGAACAGGCTGTCCAGTCAGCTGATAGTCTACTGGTATCAATGGGTGATGTGGAGGGAAGGCTCGTGTAGAACCTTTTCGATGAACCAGTAATGTTTTTTGTTTTCCATCAATATAATGTTCTTCAAATTTAGCTATGTTATGTGAAACATCATAAATAACTTGCATATCTAAATCATCTGGTGTAGTATTAAACATTTTAGCAAAAGCCTGAAATTGAAAAATGGAATACATAAGTTTAAAATTAAAGTAAGTGGGTAGAAATATAATCAACTTTTGTTAAAAAATAAGAAGGCTGTAATTTTCTAACATGCTTTTGTAGTGTTTTAACAAAATAACTCTTAAAATAAGTTAGGTTAATCAAATTTCATATGATTACTTTATTGCAATGTATTAAATTGATATTAAAATCAAATTTGAATTTGGAAATTTTGGTATTGCTCATAAGTCACTTCTTTAAAGTTGTTGCTTTGTATTGAGAGTAGAAAAAGAGAAACAACTGAGGTTTATTATAATTTCTTAATGATTTGGATAAAAATTAAATATTTTCAAATTGTAATTGATTTCGCAGGTAAATTGTTTTGTAAAATAAAACGAAATTGCGATTCAATCAGGGATTTTATTGACAAATTTCTTCTGGTCCCAGACCACCTGACCAGCGCTAATTTCGACCCCTGCTGCTAACCTCACCTAAAATCTCTCTATTCCAAGTTATTTTGAACCAAGAAAGAAGACGTGGAATATGAAATTATTGTGAAGCAATGTATTAAATTGATATTAAATTCAAACTTGAATTTGGAAATTTTAGTATTTCTCATAAGTCACTGCTTAAAAGTTGTTGCTTTGTATTGAGAGTAGAAACAGAGAAACAACTGAGGTTAATCATAATTTCTTAATGATTTGGATATAAATTAAATATTTACAAACAAAAGAAAACCAGAAATATGGTGTTGACCCAATATAAGATAAGTATAAGTACTATATGGACCACATCATTGACAAGTTGGACTTATTACTTTTAATTTCTTCCTGTAATATCTAAAGGAGCTTTGTTATTGTTACTTTCTGACTGTTGCAAAATATCTCATTTTATCAATCTACATTCTATAAACTTAAACTAGATAATAAGAAAGTATTAACTTTCAATAAACTTTAAAAATTACAATTTTATTTTACCTGTCTAGCCAAAAAGGTCATACTTGACCTGTTGACCCATGCATAATTAGCAGCTGATGCCATGCCTTTCAAGTAGTCTTGACCTTCAGAAGAGTTGATTTTGGCGCAAGCCAGCTGTCGGTCATTTGTTTCAATCTTGTCACGCTTCATAGCTTTTTCCATGGCAACAAGGGCATCTGTTTTATAAGATAAAACAAAACATAACACATATATTCACAGATGAGCTGGAATGGGTAACTGTTTTAAATCCATTGGTTGTGATTTCAATAAGTTAAATTTTAATGTGAGTTATTTCATTTTTCATTAAGTTATCTGCATACACTGTGTACCTCTCTTGATATATAGTTAAAAGGATATTTGGTTAACATATTTATCAGCTTAAACTTTAATACAAACAAGTCAAATTTTACTTTTACATCAACTGAAGATGTCACAGATTGTATATGTGATAACTGAGACATTTATAAATAGGTTGTGACTTTCACAAGATTTCAATATTGGAATATGAGAAAAAATCCCAGCTGCACGTCTGTACCTAATCCTATGTTGAGATTCATGTGGGTTGTAAACAATTCAAGTTCACTATGCAGCTATTTTAAATACATATAAGAAAGTTAAATTTCACTACTTTTGTCAAAGTTCTGTCAAAATGTGTTGATTTTTACCCAATTAGTTGAAAAATAGGTGGTTTTTTTGCCAATTTAAAGAAATCTTTAATTGCGGCAAGACAGATGGCACACAATAAGAAAATATTACCTGTAGCCACCTGATGACCTAACCCTCTACTTCCACAATGGATCATTACACACACTTGTCCTTTGAAATCTATTCCCATTCTTTTAGCAGCAAATGGGTTGAATATTTCTTCTACAACTTGAATCTCTGCATAATGATTGCCTGCACCCAAAGTTCCCAGCTAAAATAAAAAAGTTTGTTTTTATAAAAACCATGAGACGTTTCGTCCCCGAGGATATCACCAGCCCAGTAGTCAGCACTTCGGTGTTGACATGAATATCAATTATATGGTCATTTTTATAAATTTTCTGTTTATAAAATTTAGAATTTTTCGAAAAACTAAGGATTTTCTTACCCCAGGAGTAGATTACCTTAGCCCTATTTGGCACAACTTTTTGGAATTTTGGGTCCTCAATGCTCTTCAACTTTGTATTTATTTGGCTTTTTTAACTATTTTGAACTGAGCGTCACTGATGAGTCTTATGTAGACGAAACGCGCGTCTGGCGTATAAAATTATAATCCTGGTACTTTTGATAACTATTTTCTAGCTGTTGTATTAGAACAAAAAGTTATTTTTTCATCTTTCAGTTGTTTTTTAGATATCAGAATCAACATGCAATAGACATGGTATATTTTTTCTCCCTTTTGGTCGACTTGCAGCCTAATCTGAGTACCATGTTAAAATATAATAGTTCTAGATAGGAAACTACCGTAAAAATTGAATTTTGAACCATTGTTTTTTTAAGTAAAAACTAACGGAATTCCTATATACTATGTTCTTTTAATTAGGCAAGAAACTACATTGATATCAAAGGTAAAATATTTCTGTTTTACTTTGATGAATCAAATTAAGATTTAGAAGTTACCTAGTCTCAGAAAAGAGGCCTGTCAAAAAGTTAGCAAACAAGGCCTTTTATAGCTGACTATGGGGCATGGGCTTTGCTCATTGTTGGAAGGCCATACGATGACCTATATAGTTGTAAATGTCTGTGTCATTTTGGTCTCTTGTGGACAGTTGTCTCATTGGCAATCATACCACATCTTCTTATTTATATTTTGTTACATAATTTAGTGGTATTGTCAATACAACAGCACAAGTTGGAACTTTCAAATCAAATCTGACCACTCACTAGAGATGATATATTCAAATTTGAAAAAAATAGGTTGAAAAGATCTCAATTTAATATATTTAAAAAAGGACATAAAGAGGTAACTGTCTTCCATTATTAATAGTACCAACCTGTGGTAGACCTCGTTTCTTGGCCCTACTGCTGACCTTAGATGGGTCAGCCTGTAACATCCTTCCATATTCTTCACAATGCTCTTTGTCCTCAGCCCATGCATAGCCTGTAAAACACATTTTAATTTCTAAAATAACGAGACTTTTCTTAAAGTGCAAAAATATCATTTTACCAGCTGTTTCTTCAATACTGTTTTCAAGTTACAAAGATTAAAATAAATCTCAAAGACTTTTTAGTCTAAAGAAAATCAATTTGTGATGATCTTATACAATGTCATAATGAAATACCTTCTCTCAAAGACCAGTCCATTCCCATTTCTAAGGCTTCCTCGAGATTCCTGAAAATATAAATCTTTTTACTGGCTTCCAATATTTAAATAGTATATGAACATATCAGATTTTTTTTTATTATTCAGAGACGTTAACAGGGTATATCAGATAATATCAATGAATATTCTATGACTAAATAATCCTTTTTTTTTAAACAGAAAGTTATATCAAACATGTGTCAAAGTGCTTGTAAGCATACAAGGGTAATAGTTGCGTTAATTTATCAGTGGGAAGTATAACTAAATATTGCAGTGTCAATAAATTAGTTCAACTACAATTCTGGACAATGGGAGATAACTCCAATTTTTAAAGATGACTGATATTAGATTCCTGCACCTTGCAAAAGTTATGTAATTTTCTTGTAACATTGTTTTGTGACTTGCATATCTGAGCATACATCATTGATAAATTTGTGTAAATGTTCATGAATAGGATTTATCGCTATTTTGTGCATTTTTCTTTTGATCTTTTTCTGTGATAATTTTCATTTTCATATCATGCCCCTTCGCTTAAGTTGTAAAAATTATCACTAGAAACTAAGGAAGCCATGTGGCGTTGCAAACGAAATTGACATGAAATTGACAACGTCGTCATAAGTAAAATTGCGATAAAAAGATTATCATTGGTCATCTCAACTCGATTGCTTTTCTCACTTTTGCTGTACCAGCTCAAGCAAGAAAATCAATCTCGTTGAGATGATCAACGATAATCTATAAGTATAGAAAGTTATGATCAATGCACTATATTTTGTGCATCAAAAAAGTAGTGATAAGCAATGGAATATTTAGATGACAAGTCAGTAACATAGGGTTCTGATTGCATTGCATGCAATCTTTACTCAATAAAATAGCTTGGGTTTATGTGAAAATAAACTTTAAATGTATTTTCATGAATATTTGATTTCTTGGTTATGCCAAATAAAATATAGAATGGAAATGGGGAATTTGTCAACATTTAATGCCATCTAGGCAAAACTGTAATATGTGGATAGTTTTAAATTCTCATTGTTTGTGTCTTTTTATGACTTTCAATACTATCTTATCAAAATTAATATCAATTGGACAATATTTCATAAAAGTAGATTGTCAACATACATAGCAGTCATTGGAATGATGCCTTTAGATCCAACTCCAACAGGAATGTGATCAAATAAACATTGAGCTAACTGTTCTTTTACAGGAATTACATCTTTTTCACACAGGTTGGTTCTCAATAATCGTACACCACAATTGATATCAAATCCAACGCCCCCTGGTGACACAACAGCATCACGATCCCCACAGTCAAAAGCAGCCATGTTACCTAATGGAACAAAAAATAAAAAATAATCAAGTTAAATTTGTATGTCTCAATTTACGCGAAATATTTATGTCAGAATATTTTTTTTAACATGTTTAATGAAATTCATGCAGAAGACTGTCAGATCTGGCATTCACAATTTTTAAATACCTTAATTGAGGACTTGGATTATCAACTGAATTTGGTATCATCTTTTTTTTAAATGAAAGTTAATAATCTTCAAACTGAACTTGTGTTATATTAAAAAGAAAAACTATTCTGAATTTGCCATAAACCTCATTAACCTACCTATAGCAAATCCATATCCCGAGTGTACATCAGGTAACCCAATAGATTAACTTACCTATAGCAAATCCAAATCCCGAGTGTACATCAGGTAAGCCAATAGATTAACTTACCTATAACAAATCCATATCCCGAGTGTACATCAGGTAAGCCAATAGATTAACTTACCTATAGCAAATCCATATCCCGAGTGTACATCAGGTAAGCCAATAGATTAACTTACCTATAGCAAATCCATATCCCGAGTGTATATCAGGTAAGCCAATAGATTAACTTACCTATAGCAAATCCATATCCAGAGTGTACATCAGGTAAGCCAATAGATTAACTTACCTATGGCAAATCCATATTCCGAGTGTACATCAGGTAAGCCAATAGATTAACTTAACTATAGCAAATCCATATCCCGAGTGTATATCAGGTAAGCCAATAGATTAACTTACCTATGGCAAATCCATATCCCGAGTGTACATCAGGTTACCCAATAGATTAACTTACCTATGGCAAATCAATATCCCGAGTGTACATCAGGTAAGCCAATAGATTAACTTAACTTTAGCAAATCCATATCCCGAGTGTATATCAGGTAAGCCAATATATTAACTTACCTATGGCAAATCCATATCCCGAGTGTACATCAGGTAACCCAATAGATTAACTTACCTATAGCAAATCCATATCCCGAGTGTACATCAGGTAACCCAATAGATTAACTTACCTATAGCAAATCCAAATCCCGAGTGTACATCAGGTAAGACAATAGATTAACTTAACTATAGCAAATCCATATCCTGAGTGTATATCAGGTAAGCCAATAGATTAACTTACCTATAGCAAATCCATATCCAGAGTGTACATCAGGTAAGCCAATAGATTAACTTACCTATGGCAAATCCATATCCCGAGTGTACATCAGGTAAGCCAATAGATCAACTTAACTATAGCAAATCCATATCCCGAGTGTATATCAGGTAAGCCAATAAATTAACTTACCTATGGCAAATCCATATCCCGAGTGTACATCAGGTTACCCAATAGATTAACTTACCTATGGCAAATCTATATCCCGAGTGTACATCAGGAAAGCCAATAGATTAACTTACCTATAGCAAATCCATATCCCGAGTGTATATCAGGTAAGCCAATATATTAACTTACCTATGGCAAATCCATATCCCGAGTGTACATCAGGTAACCCAATAGATTAACTTACCTATAGCAAATCCATATCCCGAGTGTACATCAGGTAAGCCAATAGATTAACTTACCTATAGCAAATCCATATCCCGAGTGTACATCAGGTAAGCCAATAGATTAACTTAACTTTAGCAAATCCATATCCCGAGTGTATATCAGGTAAGCCAATATATTAACTTACCTATGGCAAATCCATATCCCGAGTGTACATCAGGTAACCCAATAGATTAACTTACCTATAGCAAATCCATATCCCGAGTGTACATCAGGTAACCCAATAGATTAACTTACCTATAGCAAATCCAAATCCCGAGTGTACATCAGGTAAGACAATAGATTAACTTAACTATAGCAAATCCATATCCTGAGTGTATATCAGGTAAGCCAATAGATTAACTTACCTATAGCAAATCCATATCCAGAGTGTACATCAGGTAAGCCAATAGATTAACTTACCTATGGCAAATCCATATCCCGAGTGTACATCAGGTAAGCCAATAGATCAACTTAACTATAGCAAATCCATATCCCGAGTGTATATCAGGTAAGCCAATAAATTAACTTACCTATGGCAAATCCATATCCCGAGTGTACATCAGGTTACCCAATAGATTAACTTACCTATGGCAAATCTATATCCCGAGTGTACATCAGGAAAGCCAATAGATTAACTTACCTATAGCAAATCCATATCCCGAGTGTATATCAGGTAAGCCAATATATTAACTTACCTATGGCAAATCCATATCCCGAGTGTACATCAGGTAACCCAATAGATTAACTTACCTATAGCAAATCCATATCCCGAGTGTACATCAGGTAAGCCAATAGATTAACTTACCTATAGCAAATCCATATCCCGAGTGTACATCAAGTAAGCCAATAGATTAACTTACCTATAGCAAATCCATATCCCGAGTGTACATCAGGTAAGCCAATAGACTTCTGAAAGCAGAAAATATATTTTACAAATGAGTATAAAACAAGCATTCTGATAGTATTGTATGGCAGTGTGGAAAACTGATGTGAGGGAATTTTTCAAGTCAAGGACTAAACATGTAACTCTGCACAAAATGATTTGACCAAAACAGAAATTTTAACTTGATCTGTAACTTGCCATAGGGTGCAATCAACAGTTTTTTTCTATGACGTCATATTTTGAGGGACCATCTATAATTGACCCTTAGTGGTGTTAATGTTAATGAAGATACTTGTATAAAACTAGATATCATTAGAATCAGAATTTTCTCTAGTTTAGAATGAAATAAAAATAAATTGTACTTTTAATAGTACCAAAAAGTTTTATCCAGAGAAAATGGGGAAAACATTGCCTAATCTATGCATAAAAAACCTGAAATCAGGCCATGTGCACACCCATGCAGACATGATACATGCACATTTTTCATATTCAAAACTGTATGAATTTCATAGGTTTTTACCTGGTCTTTCTAAAAATTTATGTTTCAGGCTACGTTCGCCTGCTCCGAAAAGAGCTACATTGGGTGCAAATAAGTTTTGCACTTTTCACTGCCAAAAAAACAGGATGTTTACAGTTTGTCTCCCCTTAAAACATGTGTATTTAATCTAATTTTTGAAAATTATTTTAATCATTCAACCTGTTTTAATTGAAGCTAATTAACTTATTTTTACAATCAAATATAAAAAACATGATACTTTTTTACCAATTATGTTGATAAAAAGGGACTTCCCTCCAAGTCTATTTTTAGTTGGGGAATAACCCCTAGTTTTTTATACGAAACTGTTAATAGCACCCATACACCAATTATCAATCAAAATCTTTAAGCATGATGAAAAAAAAGTGAGGAAAACACTTGAACATTCAATATGATAAATATATAAAATGTCAACAACTTTTATCTACACAATGTAATATTATGAAATATATATACCTTAATAAAAATAGATAATTATCTACTTAAAGAATTTCACTTAATAAAAATATATATATATATATATATATATAAGTATGTCTGAGTCCCTTTGTACAGAAATATGGTTTAACATAGTTCTCTAACATAAGATATGGAGTTTTTTATGGACCATAACTCTGGACTTAATGATCAGACTGAAACAAAATTCCAAACTTGATCTGTAACTTGTCATGATAAAACTATATACCAAAATCAGATCAGTATCTTCAGGAATGATGAAAAAAGTGTGGAAAGCTTATTTACTGGACTGACAGATGGACAGACAGACAGACGGACAGAGCAAACCTAAAGTCACCTTCATCGGTAGGTGAATAATAAATTTGTATTCAAACTATAATGAGGATAATTTAGTTTCACATTAAACAGCAACTGTCCAAGGTGAGGAACCTGATGTTCAGTGGTCGTAGATGTTGTGGTTCATAATATTTCTCGTTTCTCGTTTTTGTTATAGATTAGACTTGATTTTCCCATTTCAATGGTTTTACACTAGTCATTCTGGGGCCCTTCATACCTTGCTATTCAATGTGAGCGTTTAAATACATTATATACTTACTCCCACAATTCCTGGTAAAGCTATACTTACTCCTACAATTCCTGGTAAAGCTATACTTACTCCTACAATTCCTTGTAAAGCTATAATTACTCCTACAATTCCTGGTCAAGCTATACTTACTCCTGGTAAAGCTATACTTACTCCTACAATTCCTGGTAAAGCTATACTTACTCCTACAATTCCTGGTAAAGCAATACTTACTCCAGCTTTACTTACTCCCACATTTCCTGGTAAAGCTATACTTACTCCCACAATTACTGGTAAAGCTATACTTACTCCTACAATTCCTGGTAAAGCTATACTTACTCCTACAATTCCTGGTAAAGCTATACTTACTCCTACAATTCCTGGTAAAGCTATACTTACTCCTACAATTCCTGGTAAAGCTATACCTACTCCCACAATTCCTGGTAAAGCTATACTCACTCCTACAATTCCTGGTAAAGATATACTTACTCCTACAATCCCTGGTAAAGCTGCCACATTTCCTATCTGTTTCATTCCAGGTAAGAAACCTCCATAACCTTGTGACCTACAGGACTGTTTTAACTCATCAAACATAAGTTTCTCCAAGTGTGTGTTGACATAAAATAAACCCTCAACCTGTAAATATTTAACAGAAATATAAAGTATCTTTAATCAAAAATAAGATTTCATATGTATGAATCAAATAATGATCAGAATGACTTTGTAACGTAACATACATGTAGGTCAAGTTGAAATTGAAATTTTGATTTTCCAAATAACAACCCCCTTCCAATATTGCAATCAATTGTTGTTTAATGTAATTTCGTTTCCCTAGTTTATTGTCCAATTTGGACCAATGGAAGAGATCTGCATCTTCTAAATGTAAACATTTGATTAAAGTTGTTAGTAAATTATCTAAAATTCATCTGAATTCTGTTATTTAAAAACAACTTCAATATTTTTTAAAATCTTAATTGTGTTTCACTGAACTGCAGGCTATGGCCATTTTCCATTCTTAAAGCCTCGGTCATACCTTACCGGATAGCAAGAACAGACGCCTAACGGAAGAAAATAAAAGTTGTCCATTGACAAAATTGTTATCCGTTTCTGGTCAAGGAATGCTGTTTTATTAAATTCAACTGAAAAGGTTTAAATATTTTCATTTATCATGTTTATATTTCATGTACATGTATTTGAATACCTTCATGTTTGGAACAAATCCTTTCTTTATTCTCCATGAATGTGTTCCAACTTTTTCCAGATAGGACAATTCATCATTGTAAGTTCTCACTACCATACTTTATTCTTATTGATGATCTGAAATAAATATTATCACTTTATTTCAAATACAATGTAGCAAAGCATTATATTACATCTAATACTCCTATTTCAAAAATAACTCCATGGTAAAATACAAATTATAAAATAGTTCTATCATGTCATTGTCTATCAACATGATCAAAAGCTATATGTATATAACCCTGCTACCACTAGAGTGATAATATTTATATGTCAGGCTCAGAATGATGTCTAGTCTCTAATCCATGTCTGTTCCTCAAATTGACATCCGAATCTCACCTGGGGGGTGGGCAGGACTGTTTTCGAGACATCAGGGTCAGGTGTTTTTAAGCTCAGGATTTCAGGATTCATTCATTAGGGATCCGGAAATTATTTTTTCCATTATAGGGATGTCAGGATTTAAATTTCTTTGAATTCAGGACCTCAGGATTTCATGTTTTTAAACCCAGGATTTCGAGAATAGGACCCCTTTGACCCCCCCCCCCCCCCCCCCCCCCTTTTCAACAGACATCTGAGTTGAATTACCATCTGAGTCTATTAACATATAAATATTGGACTTTAATTTATTTAATTATATTTGAGTGAGTCTTTTCACCACAGAACACCACCACTGAACACCCCAAAAAACACCAACCACTAAGAAAAACTCTGATATTATACAATCAAACGATAAAACAAATTAAATTACGTATAATTTAAGGTTTATCACAACAAATTGACAAATATGGCCGTATTTTCACCTAAAAAATTACTCTGTGTACAGACTTACCTGTGCTGTTTGGATAGTTTTAATGCCTAGCGTCCACTAGATATATAAAAGTTAAATGCATTTTGTGTTAAAGAAAGATAAAATCTTTCTTGTTTTTTTGTGAGCATTTTTTTCCTATCTGCAGAAGGTGTAAAAATAAGCAAATACCTGAGTTACTTTGATACTGTATACTCACTGACTCAGATAAACTCTTTAACTCACCTATAGCTGTGAAGATACCTCTTGTCCATGTCAATTAAGGACAATCAAAACAATACAAACCAATTTTTTTTACCTGAGGGAGCATCTCATTGTTGTACCACAACTTAGTTAATTTTCACACCTTTTGCATGAAGGAAATAAAATGCCCATCAAAATCCAAAAGAGACTTGATCTTTCTGAAACACAAAATCGTTTAACTTTATTACATCTAGTCGATACCAGGCATTTAAACTTTTCCAACTTCACAGGTAAGTCTGTACTCAGAATAATTTTTGGCAAGTAAATACAGCCATATTTGTCTGTTTGTTATGATAAACCTTAATCAATATTTGATAAAAAAATATATATTTGAGTTGTCCATGGGGGTCTGCAGCGTTCAAAAAGTTGGGTTTTATTGACTGTCCCTGTCAGTATTCTGTAGATATTTGGACTCTTAATCTTTTGATATGTTGAATTAATAACTTGAATATTATATTTAAGTCACCTTTATAATGATAAAAGACAAAATAATAAATTTTTGGGGTGTTCGGTGGTGTTTTGTGGAGAAAAGATCTACCAAATATATTTGGTATCAACGATCAATTACACTGTTTTGTTTATTAGTTTTTTTAATTTTCCCCTGTGCATAGATACTGATTTTGAGTCATGGATGAATACCCCATATCCATCTTTTCTTTTATACACATGTCATGTTTTAATATAAAAAAAAAGTTGATGTTGTCTAGCAAATAGAGCCTTAGATAAAAATAAGATAAAATTATTTTATTTCCTAATCATAGGGCTCATAACAAGCATGTAATCACATAAAGTAAAAATAAAAAGCCTTTCTCTCCCACTCGCATACACTCACACATACAACTATCGTTCTGATTAAGGATGATTGATTTAAAAGTACAACATGTAATGAAAAATAAAATACAGATACAAATGTATTTTTATTTATTTTTTATGAGGAGAGTCAGTTGCCTACATTGTATATATGGATCTAGTCCGAGATAACTCTGTTTTGCCAGACAAGCTGGGGCCGTGGGACGTCAGAGCTCCCCCCATATCAAAAAGTGGATATTTGCCCACCCAAAATAGATGTGCTGCTTCGTCGCTTCGGGAGCCGACTGAGGGCCTTGGAATTATATAAATCGGGCTTCAATCTCTTCTTTTTTCATTTATCTCTTCATTTATGTAAGTTTCACCTACCTGCCAAATCTTTATTTTTCTATATTTTAACATTTTTCACAGAGACCCATGATTTCTGCATTTTTGACTTTCGAGTAATCTCGGACAATCCCAAAATAGCTGTTGGACGTCAGAGTAATCTCGGACTAGGTGGGCAAATATCCACTTTTTGATATGGGACGAGCTCTGACGTCCCACAGCCCCAGCTTGTCTGGCAAAACAGCCGTCGGATGTCAGAGTAATCTCAGACTAATATGGATCGAAGGATAACTCTTAGGCACTGGCTACGGTTACATGGAAATGTAACAATAATAAAAATATAATTGTTACATAGGAGACTATATGCCGGAATGCAAAGGCGGATAAGGAACCGATTAATTACGAATGTAACAATAATTACTGAGGCTACGGTTACATGGCGTTATTGTTACATGAAAAACAGCAATCATTAAACTTAAATCTTGTATAGTTTTGTTGCCTTAATCTTTCATACATGTATGTACGAAATAATACTTGTAATAATGATAAATAATAAATATTATCGTTAACAAATGGTGTTTAAACTGTTTTTTCTAACGTATAAATGGTTTTGGTGTTATAAAGATACTACTTTTGATAAGTAGTGCCAAAGGCGAAAATATAGACCAATGGTTTGTTGTTGAGAACTCAGGCTGAGAAAAGTGTCCACTTTAAATATTTAACTGCACACCTACTCGTATTACTGTCATTATTCAATGCACAATGGATGAAGAGATTCTTGTGATCAATTTTGTTGTGGGTGAAAAATTTAAAACTTGGAATTCGTTTGAAACAAAACTGAAACAATATCAAGACACAAATTTCATTCAGCTTTACAAACGCAGTTCTAAAAAAATTGATTCATCTATAACAAAGTTTGCTAACTGTGAAGTAAAATACTGTGAACTTCGGTATACATGTATCCACGGAGGACGTAATTTCGTTTCAAAATCAGACGGAGCTCGTCCAAACCAAAGGTAAGTTATTTTAACCTATAAACGAATATCAATGGGTCAAAATATTCATTTCGTTTCATAATTCAAAGTTTGAATTGACACAGACCAAGTCTCCAACTCTTTTTTTGCCATCTTTCAACGACATATTTGCTACATCTACATCATTTAAATGCAGAGGGTCTAAGACCCATTACGCATGTAAGTTAATAAGTCATTCAATATGGTGCTCATTAAAAACATTTTTATATGTGAAATTAAAATCAAATGTTTGTTTTGTGACAAAAAGGGATATCGCAGAATGGAACTGTACAGTATGTGATACGGACGTTCACAGTGCGGCATCACTGGTGTGTGATGGCTGCGTGGAGTGGTTTCACCAAAAATGTGTCGGACTCAGAAATGCTCCAAAAAACACTTACTGGATATGTAGAAAATGTCATTGCAAATAAATAATTAAAGAATTTATATTTAATAATTGTATGTATTGTAAATATAAAATAAATGTCTTTAATTTTTATTATCTAGTACATTTTAATAGACCCATCGTATATTGCTATTTTTCATGTAAGAATAATGCTATGTAACCGTAGCCTCATTAATTATTGTTACATTCGTAATTAATCGGTTCCTTACCCGACTTTGAATTCCGGCATTTAGTCTCCTATGTAACAATAATATTTTTATTATTGTTACATTTCCATGTAACCGTAGCCAGTGCCCAACTCTTACTGCCCAGAAAAGAAAAATAATAATTCAAGTATAATGTGACAATGATCTGGTAAAGACTATAAATAAGTATTATTAGTTCCTCAATGGGATCTCCCCTCAATGTATAAAATGAGGATAGCAATTCACATAATAGAGGCAGAGACATAGGTGTATATATCTATATGTCTCTGATCACAGGAATCGGAAGTTCTATCAATAAAATTCTGTAAATAATAAGGTCGACTATCAATAGAGCTTCTCGTAGAAGCTCTATTGATAGTCGACCTTATTATTTACAGAATTTTATTGATAGAACTTCCGATTCCTGTGCTAAAATTCTGTAAATAATAAGGTCGACTATCAATAGAGCTTCTACGAGAAGCTCTATTGATAGTCGACCTTATTATTTACAGAATTTTATTGATAGAACTTCCGATTCCTGTGCTCTGATAGAGGTAATGACAGAAAAAAATCAGATGAAAAAAAAATAAACCAAAAGTAGAGGATAAGACATTACACTATAATAGATATGCATACATCTTAATCCTTGTTATTGTAAGAGGTGTTTAATTGAGAAAAAAATCTCAAAAATTGTGAAATCAGCACTTACAAACCAGGGGAGGTAACCTTTCAGAAAGAGCTAAAATGGGTAATGTCCCCGGACTCAAATTAATTACCTTTGAAAGTATCTTTTTATCCATTACTACCGATTACAGGAAAACATTTAAATAATAATATTATTTAAAGATCGACTCACTTTTCGAATTCTGTATTAAAGAGAACTGTAGCAAGTAAAAACCGGTCAGTTTTTTTTTCCAAATGCGGTGTATAGGGGAAAAAAAATACAATTTGGGTCAAGCTATGAAATGGAATAATTTCTTCTACTTCTTTTTCTTTTTCCATGTAAGGAACCGGATTCTAAACTGAATGGTATGACAGTCCCATAAATTATTTACACGAGTAGAAAACAAGAAAATAGGGACACTGTAAAAGACAATAACCAAGGATTTGTATAGTTAGACTATACAAATCCTTGGGTACTTGGATTCGCACATTTGCATGATTTGGTAAATCTAACAAAATTACACGTACAAGGGATATATATTCAAGGTAAACAAATGAGCAAACTGTAATTAACAGAATAAAATGATAAATCCTTGCTGTCCTCAATTTTTAATTTATTTTTACAAAATATATTCTCCTCTCAACTAATTGATTATTAAAGGGTTACTCTGACAGTCCTATTACTCTATAATCCTGCAGTTCTATATTCTGACAGACTGATTGTCCAATACAACAAATGGAAGTTTTTAACGACCTTGACTGGCTATACAGCCCTTGCACGGTCGGTAATTGTCCAATACCACTAGTAAAGTTTGTATATATATGAGGGTCGTAATGGGGTTACCTTCAGGACCAATAAAAGTTAAAACAAATCTTGTCAAATGAAGTTAACGGTGGGTGCACTGTGGATAAAATGTACACTTTCTTGAAGACTTTAAAAAACATCAGGTGATTTTGACGAATTAAGTTTAATATTTTCCATGAATGATGATAACAGTGATTATATTAGACCTCTGACAAATCACAATAATAATGTGATGAGGAATGGTAAAAATTTAACCAATTCATTATTTGACACTAACAGTAGCCGAAAAGATACTGTTTGACATCTGACAGTAAAGGACATTACTACCCTCATATATATACAAACGTTAACTAGTTCAGTATTATTTCATAGAGAAAAATAAACTTGTGCCTGTGTTGTTCTGATGATTCTATATGACAAGGAATGTTAAGAGCTGCATAATGATAATGGACGTCATGCTAATCTCCAAAATAAAAAAAAATATAAAATTAAAAAAGCATACAAGACTATCAAAGGCCAGAGGCTCGATCCTGATTTGGATCAGCAGGGTTTTAACATGTTTTTTTTAGATCTTCCCCTTCCTTCCCCTATACCTCATGTACCTCTAGCCAATAAAGAAAAAAACAAACACACAGCTAAATGTACATCTTCAGTCCATAAGAACTTAAGAAGTCTCAGTCCAATGTCAGAATAGGGAATAAAAAAGACTAAACAAAATGACAATCATTATGATACATAAATTAAAAAAAGGACTACATGCCAGCTGCTCCAGACCTTAATTACAAACTGATTGAAAGATTATGTCAGATTTGTCTTCTTCATATAGACAATAGACAATAGACAATACTTATTAGCACAAACACATTTACATTAAATGGTTATGGCACACAAAATTAAGACAATAAACTGACAATAGTTCAATTGATTGTAATTATATTAGAGTGACAGTGGTATTCACAGCGAAGAAAAAAAGACTATAAATATCAACAGTTAACACATCATTAATGTTCATATATGAATATCTACATAATCTACAAGCACAATTCCTCCCGTTAAGAGTTTAGTATCATACCATCATGAAATATAATTATGAGAAAAGCATAGCCTGTATCAAGTTTGTTAACATTGTTATTGACCTGTTTATTATACATTTGTATTTATGATTACAGGTAATTCCCCCCAGAAGACTATATTCCATAAGGCATTTACCTATTATTAAGATGTTGTGACAGGAACAATGTAACATTTGTATCTATGATTACAGGTAATTCCCCCAGAAGACTATTCCATTTACCTATTATTAAGATGTTATCCCAGGACCAATGTAACATTTGTATTTATGATTACAGGTAATTCCACCAGAAGACTATTCCATTTACCTATTATTAAGATGTAATCCCATGACCAATGTAACATTTGTATTTGATTACAGGTAATTCCACCCAGAAAACTATTCCATTTACCTATTATTAAGATGTTATCCCAGGACCAATGTAAAATTTGTATCTATGATTACAGGTAATTACACCCAGAAGACTATTCCATTTACCTATTATTAAGATGTTATCCCAGGACCAATGTAACATTTGTATCTATGATTACAGGTAATTCCACCAGAAGACTATTCCATTTACATATTATTAAGATGTTATCCCAGGACCAATGTAACATTTTTATTTATGATTACAGGTAATTCCACCAGAAGACTATTCCATTTACCTATTATTAAGATGTTATCCCAGGACCAATGTAACATTTGTATCTATGATTACAGGTAATTACACCCAGAAGACTATTCCATTTACCTATTATTAAGATGTTATCCCAGGACCAATGTAACATTTTTATTTATGATTACAGGTAATTCCACCAGAAGACTATTCCATTTACCTATTATTAAGATGTTATCCCAGGACCAATGTAACATTTGTATTTATGATTACAGGTAATTCCACCAGAAGACTATTCCATTTACCTATTATTAAGATGTTATCCCAGGACCACTGTAACATTTGTATTTATGATTGCAGGTAATTCCCCCCAGAAGACTATTCCATTTACCTATTATAAAGATGTTGTCCCAGGAACAATGTAACATTTGTATTTATGATTGCAGGTAATTCCCCCCAGAAGACTATTCCATTTACCTATTATTAAGATGTTATCCCAGGACCAATGTAACATTTTTATTTATGATTACAGGTAATTCCACCAGAAGACCATTCCATTTACCTATTATTAAGATGTTATCCCAGGACCAATGTAACATTTTTATTTATGATTACAGGTAATTCCACCAGAAGACTATTCCATTTACCTATTATAAAGATGTTGTCCCAGGACCAATGTAACATTTGTATTTATGATTGCAGGTAATTCCCCCCAGAAGACTATTCCATTTACCTATTATAAAGATGTTGTCCCCGGACCAATGTAACATTTGTATTTATGATTGCAGGTAATTCCCCCCAGAAGACTATTCCATTTACCTATTATAAAGATGTTGTCCCAGGAACAATGTAACATTTGTATTTATGATTGCAGGTAATTCCCCCCAGAAGACTATTACATTTACCTATTATAAAGATGTTGTCCCAGGAACAATGTCACATTTGTATTTATGATTGCAGGTGATTCCCCCTGAAGACTATTCCATTTACCTATTATTAAGATGTTATCCCAGGACCAATGTAACATTTGTATCTATGATTACAGGTAATTACACCCAGAAGACTATTCCATTTACCTATTATTAAGATGTTATCCCAGGACCAATGTAACATTTTTATTTATGATTACAGGTAATTCCACCAGAAGACTATTCCATTTACCTATTATTAAGATGTTATCCCAGGACCAATGTAACATTTGCATGATTTGTATTTATGATTACAGGTAATTCCACCCAGAAGACTATTCCATTTACCTATTATTAAGATGTTATCCCAGGACCAATGTAACATTTGTATCTATGATTACAGGTAATTACACCCAGAAGACTATTCCATTTACCTATTATTAAGATGTTATCCCAGGACCAATGTAACATTTTTATTTATGATTACAGGTAATTCCACCAGAAGACTATTCCATTTACATATTATTAAGATGTTATCCCAGGACCAATGTAACATTTGTATTTATGATTACAGGTAATTCCACCCAGAAGACTATTCCATTTACCTTTTATTAAGATGTTATCCCAGGACCAATGTAACATTTGTATTTAAGATTGCAGGTAATTCCCCCCAGAAGACTATTCCATTTACCTATTGTTAAGATGTTATCCCAGGACCAATGTAACATTTTTATTTATGATTGCAGGTAATTCCCCCCAGAAGACTATTCCATTTACCTATTACAAAGATGTTGTCCCAGGAACAATGTAACATTTGTATTTATGATTGCAGGTAATTCCCCCCAGAAGACTATTCCATTTACCTATTATAAAGATGTTGTCCCAGGACCAATGTAACATTTGTATTTATGATTGCAGGTAATTCCCCCCAGAAGACTATTCCATTTACCTATAATTAAGATGTTATCCCAGGACCAATGTAACATTTGTATTTATGATTACAGGTAATTCCCCCCAGAAGACTATTCCATTTACCTATAATTAAGATGTTGTCCCAGGAATAATGTAACATTTGTATTTATGATTACAGGTAATTTCCCCCAGAAGACTATTCCATTTACCTATAATTAAGATGTTGTCCCAGGAACAATGTAAGAAGGTTTGGAAGAATGCTGATGCTGTATGTTTTGATGTAGATTCCACTGTACTAAAGGATGAAGCTTTAGATGAACTTGCCAAGTTTTGTGGTGTGGGAGAACTTGTTATTGAATGGTATATAGTGAGAACTACTACTGTCTGCTAAAAATCTATTCAAAGTTACTCATTCATCTTGTTATCAAATACACTTCAATATTATCCAAGCTTTGAAATACTACAGAACATTTGTAATTTTCAGCCTTATTACCCTCTTCTATATTACAGGACCAATAAAGCTATGGGAGGTAATGTGTCTTTCAGAGAAGCTTTGAATGAAAGACTGAAGATAGTCCAACCAACCAGACAGAAAGTGGCAGATTTTTTATCACAACATCCTCCACAGTTTACACCAGGAATAAAGTAAGTATTTCCCCATACCTCATAAATATATATATTTGTATGTACTTTGGTTGTGAAAGAGTTTCACATACTATGAAAGTAGGTTTGGTGTAGAACTTATCACTATTATATATACAGATCTGAGATTTAGCCACATTTGAACTATTGATGTTGAAAATTCAAAATGGAAAGTTCCTTATCAAATCTCAAAATCAAAAGCTCAAACACATCAAACAAATAGATAACAACTGTCATATTACTAACTATGTACATGCATTTTCTTGTGTAGGAAATGGTTTATTAAAACTGTTTTTATAGCTAGCTAAACCTTTCACTTACATGTATTTGTCATTTAATTTTTTTTGCAATCAGAAATCCACAGAGGTCTTTGAATTATAGGTCTCTTATTAAGTAAGATGTTTGAGTTAACAATAATTTCCCATTAATTTTAATATCTACAGACAATACCTCAAGGGTAAATAGATATAGGAAGATGTGGTATGAGTGCCAAAGAGACAATTATAATATCCATTTTAAATTCATATTATTACTTTATGAAATCTTACTATTTTACAATAGAAAATATTAGTTCTTTGGAAACTGTATTTGTCATTGATCTCATCTAAAACCTCTTACTAGAAAAATAGGTAATAAACAGGCCACAATCATCCCTTTAAAATACATTGTTTTTAAAGACTTCCCACCAAATAATGAGTATGATCAATGTTAAGATAAACCATATACTTAAGGTAGAATAAAAAAAAAACCAGTTCATTTGAAAATTCTATTAAAGGTGAATTCCTGTTTCTTTTGAGGAAATAATGGTTCAATGTAAGAATTATTGTTGACTGCATTCTAACCACCAATAAACATTGCAGTAAAAAAACTGATAAATAGAAAGATTTTTCTAAATCTGAAAAAAAACTTCAAAGATACCAGGGCTATAATTAGCTAAACTACATTACATACTTTTTAGCTCACCTGGCCTGAAGGGCCAAGTGAGCTTATACCATCACTTGGCGTCCGTCGTCTTTCGTCGTAAACTATTTCAAGAATCTTCTCCTCTGAAACTACTAGGCCAAATACTTCCAAACTTTAATTGAATGTTCCTTAGGGTATCTAGTTTATAAATTGTATCCGAAGTTTTGATCTATCAACAAACATGGTCGCCATTGCTAAAAATAGAACATAGGGGTCAAATGCAGTTTTTGGCTTATATCTCAAAAACGAAAGCATTTAGAGAAAAACTGAGATGGGGTAAAATGTTCATTAGGTCAAGATCTATCAGCCCTGAAATTTTCAGATGAATCAAACAACCCATTGTTGGGTTGCTGCCACTTAATTGGTAATTTTAAGGAAATTTTGCAGTTTTTGGTCATTATCTTGAATATTATTATAGATAAAAATAAACTGTAAACAGCAAAAATGATCAGCAAAGTAAGATCTACAAATAAGTTAATATGACTAAAATTGTCAATTGACCCCTTAAGGGGTTATTGTCCTTTAATGACAATTTTTCACAATCTGTTCATCATGTTGACTTACTTTAAAAAATCTTCTCCTTTGAAACTGCTGTATCAATTTCAGCCAAAGTTGAACTTAGGCAAAATGAGTTTCAGAGTATCTAGTATAAATTTTATATTTTATTTCCTTGTATGTCAAGAAACATAGCTCCTAAGGCTAAAATAGAACATAGGAGAATTTTTATTTTTTTTGCTTTTGAAGAAAATAGGACGATTCAAAGAACATTTAAATAAATTGAAAAGCCAAAATAATCATTGATGAGAGATTTAACCAAAAAAATTAAGGTGAGCGATTCAGGCTCTTGACAATGCGTGAGAGCCTCTTGTTTAAATGTAATATGCTGTTTGATTTAAAAAATTTGGTGAAGACATAAGTTTCAGATTTGAAAGGCCCATTTATCTTTACATGACACAAAATCCTTGGACTAAACAGGATACAATGTTAAAATATTTACAGTATTTTCTTACAATTAAAAATTCAGATATAAATAACTGTTACATTCTCTTAGCAATGTTGAAGAATAAAATTAGAATTTCTCATATTAATTTGATTAACCAAATGATTTTCAGATATTTTCAAGCAGCTTATCAACTTAATTCCATGCATATGTACTTTAATTTTGTCTGTTTTTGTCACAATCATCTTACATTAACAGTGTGTCTAAAATATTAAAAATCATCAACAAATTCTTTGTACTAGTAATTATCAGTAGTTATTAAACATTATAGATCAGTTTGAGGTTGATAACAAGATTTCTTTAATTTACTATGGTTGTATTGAATCCGTTCCTTTGTTAGTTTGGAAACCTGAAATAATGGTACAGTAGACTTCATCCAGCAAAATGTATACTTAAAATGTCAGCAATCATGTATCCCAGTATATCAGGCTTCCAGCTGGTGGTGTGGAGACATAGTTATCCCCCTTTGATTTTCGTTGTCGTTTTCAAGTGTGAGTGGACAGTGTTTAACTTGCAAATTGTTTTCATGCGTCTTCCAAATTCAATTCTTTATATTTAATGCATAAAAATAGGAAGGGGATGCAATTACTTGTAAAAAAAATATATAAATAGAAATATAGCTCTCTACTCAGTAGTTTGAAGTATTTGATATAATTATTGAATTTTATCTTTACAGAGATTTGGTTTCTGGTTTAAGTAAAAGAGGGATACCAGTATATCTGGTATCAGGTGGCTTTCAGAGTATACTGGTACCTGTAGCAGAACAACTTGGTTTACCAGTAGAAAATATTATAGCTAATAGAATAAAATTTTATTATAATGGTAAGATTTTGACCAGTACTTAATAGGCACATAAGAACACAATAAATGTAGTTTGGTTTTCCCGTTTGAGGCCTTTTATTATAAGCTTGCTGTTAGGTGTGAGCCAAGGCTTCGTGCTTTGACCTACTATGGTTTACTTTTACAAACCTTATATTTTGGTAATTAATCAGCAATACAAATCTACAAAACTTAAAAAATGAGAGAATTAATTGAAAGACTTCTTTTAGAGTTTTTAGAGCCTGCAACTTCTGTTGCAGAAAGCTTGACATAGAGATAGTTATCAGGCCCTGGTGGCGGTGGCGTTAACTAACTTCTTAAAGTTTAATCTTTCATAAGTCTTCATACTTTGAATATAGATGCCTGATGATAGAAAGTCTCTGTCTGTTATATGTCCATTGTTCTTGACCTCATTTTCATGGTTCAGTGACTTTTTGGAAAAAAATAAGATTGCTGTAGCTGAGGCTTCCAAATTAAGGTTTTACCCTTGTCCATCTGTATGTCTGTATGTCCCAAAATTGGTTTCCATTCTATAACTTTTGTTTGCTCGAATCAAATGTGATGAAACTTATATACAATGCTTACTACCACAAAACTCAGATCAAGTACAAATTTGGGTTATGGGCATCACTTTTACAGTTCTTCAGTTATATGCAAGCAGGGGCACCATCTGTGTCCCATGGACACATTCCCTATTTATTGTTTGTAATGTTAAGTTCTCTTTTATTATGAGTAAAGGATAACTATATTAAGTATATTTGGTATGTAGTTACCTTGCAATGTTCTTATGACTGTCAAACAGTTTTCACTTGATTTTGTCCTTATTTCATGGATCAGTGAACAACTCACAGATATGTCTGTATAAAAAATCCTCTGGAGTAATTATTTTTGTGGTAATTTCATGTGCTTAACCCAATCACAAAATTGCAATTTTAGTGCAAAGGGAATTGCATATAATTATTCTCATTGAAAAAAAAAATGCTATGTAGACCAGTTTTATTTTTTTTTAAAGCTTCTTGACACATCTGAAATATGAAGTGACAAAAACACTCAATTTTATTAAATATTTGTTTTGATCTTAGTTTTCTTAGTTTTTGTTAAGCAGACTATTTAAGAAAATGACTATGACTTTAAAAGTGCCATAACAAAAACAAATAAAAAATAGTTTTAATTAAGATTTATTGCTAGCACCTATAAAATAGTGTTAAGCTGTTGGAATGTTTTGTTTTAATAATGAATGATGTATTTTGTTTGTAGGTGATTATGCTGGATTTGATGAGAATCAGCCCACGTCCTCCTCAGGAGGAAAGAAAGTTGTTGTAGAAACATTAAAGAACAAACATGGATATAAAAACCTAGTTATGATAGGAGATGGTGCTACAGATATGGAAGCTTGTCCTCCAGCTGTAAGTGATATAGTATAAAATTTAGTATCATTATAGGTGGGGAGACGTATTGTGTTTGTCATTGCAGTCTATATATACATAACATAAGCTCATATAGCTAATGTAAGGATAAAAAAATCGGTTGAAATAATTATACCTAACTGAACAAATATTTTGACCAGTCTGTCCATCAGTCTGCCCATCAGTCCTATTCTTGTTATTGCCACACTATAGGATTTCCTGAAACTCTGTCTATACCAGAGACATATTATGTAGATGTGCATATTGGCAGGAAATTATGATACAATTTTTTTCTATGAGTCATGTCATGTTGAACTTAGTATTTTGGCCTAAATATACCACTGCATTAGTTTGTCATCACAACTCCTCTGAAACCACACTAAAGAATTTTTCCGGGAGTTATATCCCTTTGAACTTTTAATATGAAAATAAGGAGATGAAGTATGATTGCCAATGAGACAACAACTGGTAGTCACACTGCAGTTAACAAATACACAGAATACTTAGATATTGAAAAAATCTTGTCTTTTCTTTAGAAATTATCAAATTAATAAATCTTTGATATATGTATGTCCACTAACCCTCTTTTTGTAGAGAGACTGACTTGATTAAGTTAAGGGTATAATGTTATAATATTCAAAATTAATAGACAATAATAGTTCCATTCTTTTTGTTTAATATTATGTTCAGATTACTTTTTTGTTTTTTAGGATGGATTTATAGGGTTTGGCGGCAATATTATAAGAGAAAAAGTGAAACAGAATGCTCCTTGGTTTGTGACTGACATGCAGGAATTGATAAATGAAATGAAAGAATAAAAACTTTGCAAGAAACCAAATGTATTACTCAATATAATAGACAAGAGACGTCCTTTATAAGTTATATGGGAGTTGTAGCAGAAATAGCATACCTAGACTGTTCTACTTACCAAATACAAATAGATGTGGTCATGATGTATGTCACCTAAGGAATGTTTAATTCAAACTTTGGTTGAACAATGTTTCACTTTTGCTTTCAAAATCCATCCGGACTGGAAATTAATCTTTAGGCTGATAGTGACTATTTTATCTGTTCAGGTTGTGACAGTTACTGAGTAAGTAATGGTTGGGTTCAAGATGGTAATTTATGTTTCCTGTGGCATAGATATTAGATATATAAAAACAACTATAATGATCAACAATACAAGATCTACAAAAATGCTGATATACTAAAACCATCAAGAGATTTCTGGTAGGAGTGATATCGCTGTTGATTTTTTTCACAAATTTGGCATTTCTGCTTGTTTTTACCTCTAAAACTAAAGAGCTTTTTAAACCAATCTGATTTAATGATCTTGTAGATGATTATAGACGTTAAGTGTGTCTAGACTGTATTTGTGAATTATGTTCAGGTCTATTTATGTGGCCACAATTACTAAAATAAAACATATGGTAAAATGGTTTACAGCCACTTTCAGGACACTTATCTATAATATGATGACAGTTTGTATTGGTGAAGGAAGCCAGAGTAATATACAATGAATAAACGACTGAAACTAGCAACCCTCATCAAATAAAATTGAAGGTAAAATGAAAAAAGTTTACTAATATTTTTAAACTACTTGAAAATCTAAGTCTCAGTTCAGGTGTTTTTGGAGTCCAAGTTTATGTATATTTTGAGTCTCTGATTAAATGTATTTTGAGTCTCAAATACAGTATATTTTGAGTCTCAAATTAAGTATATTTTGAGTCTCAAATTAAGTATATTTTGAGTCTCAAATTAAGTATATTTTGAGTCTCAAATTAAGTATATTTTGAGTCTCAAATTAAATATATTTTGTGTCTCAAATTAAGTATATTTTGAGTCTCAAATTAAGTGTGTTTTGAGTCTCAAATTATGTGTATTTAGAGTCTCAAATTAAGTGCATTTTGAGTCTTATATTCAGTGTATTCTGGATGTCAATGCAGGTGTATTTTGAGTATTAGATTGAGTTTTTTTTAGTCTAAGATTATGTGTATTTTGAATCTCAATACAGGTATATTTTAAGTCACAGATTATGTGTATTTTGAGTCATATTAGTTATATGTTAAGTCCCACTTCAGGTGTATTTTGTGTCTCATGGCATGTAAGTTTTGAGTGACAGATAAGTTATTTAAACCTCAGTTCAGGAATATTTTGATTCTCAGTTCAAATATTTTAATATATTATGAGTCTAAGTTTAGGTACATTTTTAGTCTCAGATCAGATATGTTTTCATGCGACCGCAAACATTTTTGCGTTCATATATTGGTATCACATTGTCATCATAGTCGTCGTTGTCAGAGTTGTCCAAAGACGATGATTTCAGGATAATAACATTAGTGTAAGTAAATAGAAATCAATAAAATTTTAACACAATGTTTATAACCACAAAAGGAAGCTTGGGATTGATTTTGGGGGTTATGGTCCCTAAGGTTTAGGAAAAGGGTCCCAAAGAGGCCTAAAACAAACATTTATCTAGTGTCAGTACAAAAAAG
Source organism: Mytilus trossulus (assembly GCF_036588685.1). Taxonomy (NCBI): domain Eukaryota; kingdom Metazoa; phylum Mollusca; class Bivalvia; order Mytilida; family Mytilidae; genus Mytilus; species Mytilus trossulus. Next base: position 10,513,445 of record NC_086373.1, on the reverse strand, counting down.
TTCATACCATAAGCAGAAGGTTGGGATACATTTTGTGGGTTATAGGGTAAACAGTCTAGGAATAAAGGGCCAAACAAGCATTTTTTGTAGTTTCAAGACAATACATTGGAGTTATCTGTCTTTGTCCAGAATGGTTGTTGAATCACCTAAAACCAATGATTTATGAAATCTTCTTTGAAAATTGGAGTTATCTTTCTTTGTCCAGAATAGTAGTTGCAACTACTTAAGTCAATGCTATATACAATATACAATGCAATATTCACTTTACTACCAACTGATAAATTAAAGCAGTATTTACCATTCAGTGATTACAAGCTTTTTGATTACCATTCTAGGGTAAAGCAAAAAAAAAATTAAGTTCATTAGACCACATTCATTCTGTGTCAGAAACCTATGATGTGTCAACTATTTAATCACAATCCAAATTCAGAACTGTATCCAGCTTGAATGTTGTGTCCATACTAGCCCCAACCGTTCAGGCTGCCGTTTAAAATAACTAGCGATTGTCTAGTGATCGAAAAATCTAACGATTTGTCTATGTATGCTTTATGAAACGCACGTAAAAGTAATCGTTATGTAGTCGTTAATCACACGCTAATATTAACGTTATTCGTTATTGGCGATTGTTTTATGAAACGGCAGCCAGGGTTCAACCTCTGCGGTCGTATAAAGCTGTGCCCTGCGGAGCATCTGGTTAGTTTTAGTTCAAGTACATTTTGAGTTTCAGTTGAGGTGTATTTATATTTTGAGTTTCAGATCTGATATATTCGGGGTCCCAGTGCAGGTATATATGTAGTATCAGGTAAGATATATTTTGTTTCTCATTTCAGGTTAATTAAGAGTATCATTGAAGGATTATTTTGAATCTCATTTAAGTTTTGAGTCCCAGTTCAGGTATATTTTGAGTTTCAGTTCAGGTGTTATTTGGGTCTCATTTCTGGCATATTTTGAGTTTCAGTTCAGTAATATTTTGAATTTCAGCTCGGGTTTATTTTAAGTTTCATTTATGGCATAATTTGAGTTTCAGTTACGGTGTATTTTGAGTCTTAATTCAGATATTTTTTGAATCCTAATATAGATATATTATGAGTCTCAATGCAGGTATATTTTGAGTAGTAGTTCGGGTGTATTTTGAGTCGCCAAATTTAGTTATATTTTGAATTTCAGTTCAATTTAATTTTAAGCCTAATTTCAGTAATATTTGAGTCTCATTGTAATCACGTTTTGAGTGTCAATTCAGGTGAATTTTTAGTCTCAGTTCCATAATATTTTGAGTCTCAGATCGGGTAATTTTGAGTTTTAGTACAGGTATACTTTGAGTTTAAGTAATGGTGTATATTCAGTTTTAGTTCAGGTGCATTTTTAGTCTCAGTTCAGGTGTAATTTGAGTTTCAGTTCAGGTATATTTTCAGTTTCAGTTCAGGTGTATTTTCAGTTTCAGTTCATGTTTTATTTGAATCTCATTTCTGGCATATTTTGAGCTGCTTCAGTTCAGGTGTATTTTCAGTTTAAGTTCATGTGTTATTTGAATCTCATTTCTGGCATATTTTGAGCTTCAGTTCAGGTGTTATTTGAATCTCATTTCTGGCATATTTTGAGCTGCTTCAGTTCAGGTATATTTTCAGTTTAAGTTCATGTGTTATTTGAATCTCATTTCTGGCATATTTTGAGCTTCAGTTCAGATGTATTTTGAGTTTTAGTTCCGGTGTATTGTTAGATTTAAATGAGGTGTATTTTGAGATTTAAATTAGGTTTATTTTGAGTCTCATTTTGGTGAATTTTGAGATTCATTTCAGCTGTATTTAAAGTCTCAGTTCAGGTTTATTTTGAGTCTCAGTTCAGATGTATTTTGAGATTCATTTTAGGTGTATTTTGAGTTCAGTTCAGGTGTATATTGAGCTTCAGTTCAGGTGTATTTTGAGATTAATTTCAGCTATATTTTGAGTCTCGGTTCGGGTGTATTTTGATTTCAGTTCATGTATATGTTCAAGAAAATTTGTACCGTTAATCTTACATTTAGCCTCAGTTCAGGTGTATTTTGAGATTAATTTTAGGTTTATTTTGAGTTTCATTTCAGATGTATTTTCAGTTTCAGTTCATGTTTTATTTGAATCTCATTTCTGGCATATTTTGAGCTGCTTCAGTTCAGGTGTAATTTCAGTTTCAGTTCAGGTGTTATTTGAATTTCATTTCTGGCATATTTTGAGCTTCAGTTCAGGTGTTATTTGAATCTCATTTCTGCCATATTTTGAGCTTCAGTCCAGATGTATTTTGAGTTTTAGTTCAGGTGTATTTTTAGATTTAAATTAAGTGTATTTTGAGATTTAAATTAGGTGTATTTAAGATTTAAATTAGATGTATTTTGAGTCTCATTATGGTGAATTTTGAGAATCATTTAAGGTGTATTTTGAGTTCAGTTCAGGTGTATATTGAGCTTCAGTTCAGGTGTATTTTGAGATTAATTTCAGGTTTATTTGAGTTTCATTTCAGATGTATTTTTGAGTCTCAGTTCAGGTGCTATATGAGTCTTTATTACAGGCATATTTTCAGTTCAGTACATATGTATTTTGAGTCCCACTGCAAATGTATTTTGAGTTTCATTTCAGGTGTATTTTGAGTTTCATTTCGGGTGTATTTCGAGATTCATTTCAGGCATATTTTTTATTCCAGTTCAGGTATATTTTGAGTCTTAATTCAGATATTTATTGAGTCCTAATGCCGATATATTTTTAGTCTTAGTGTAGGGGTACTTTGAGTATGAATGCAGGTGTATTTTGAGTCTCATGTCGGGTATACTTTGAGTTTCAGTTCAGATGTTTTTAGGATATCAGCTCATTTGTGTTTTGAGTATCAGTTCAGGTGGTGTATTTTGAGTTTCTGTTCAGGTGTATTTTGGGTATCTGTTCAGGTGTAATTTCAGTTTCAGTTCAGATGTTATTTGAAGCTAATTTCTGGCGAATTTTGAGCTTCAGTTCAGGTGTTATTTGAATCTCATTTCTGGTGTATTTTGAGCTTCAGTTCAGGTGTATTTTGAGTTTTAGTTCAGGTGTATTTTGAGTTTTAGTTCAGGTGTATTTTGAGTCGCCATTTAGTTATATTTTGAATTTCAGTTCAATTGAATTTTTAGCCTAATTTCAGTAATTTTTGAGTCTCAGTTCCGTAATATTTTGAGTTTCAGTAACGGTGAAATTTTTAGTTGAGTTATTTTGAGTATCAGATCGGGTAATTTTGAGTTTTAGTACAGGTATACTTTGAGTTTAAGTAATGGTGTATAATCAGTTTTAGTTCAGGTGTATTTTTAGTCTCAGTTCAGGTGTAATTTGAGTTTCAGTTCAGCTATATTTTCAGTTTCAGTTCAGGTGTATTTTGAGTCTCAGTTCAGGTGTAATTTGAGTCTCGGTTCAGGTATATTTTCAGTTTCAGTTCAGGTGTATTTTCAGTTTCAGTTCATGTGTTATTTGAATATCATTTCTGGCATATTTTGAGCTGCTTCAGTTCAGGTGTATTTTCAGTTGAAGTTCATGCGTTATTTGAATCTCATTTCTGGCATATTTTGAGCTGCTTCAGTTCAGGTGTTATTTGAATCTCATTTCTGGCATAGTTTGAGCTTCAGTTAAGTCGTAATTTGAATCTCATTTCTGGCATATTTTGAGCTTCAGTTCAGGTGTATTTTGAGTTTTAGTTCAGGTGTATTTTGAGATTTTAATTAGGTGTATTTTGAGATTTAAATTAGATGTATTTTAAGTCTCATTTTGGTGAATTTTGAGATTCATTTCAGCTGTATTTAAAGTTTCAGTTCAGGTGTATTTTGAGTCTCAGTTCAGATGTATTTTGAGTAACAGTTCAGGTGTATTTTGAGATTCATTTTAGGTGTATTTTGAGTTTCGGTTTGGGTGTATTTTGAGTTCAGTTCATGTATATATTTAGCTTCAGTTCAGGTGTATTTTGAGATTAATTTTAGGTGTATATTGAGTTTCATTTCAGATGTATTTTCAGTTTCAGTTCAGGTGTTATTTGAATCTCATTTCTGGTATATTTTGAGCTGCTTCAGTTCAGGTGTATTTTCAGTTTAAGTTCAGGTGTTATTTGAATCTCATTTCTGGCATATTTTGAGCTGCTTCAGTTCAGGTGTAATTTCAGTTTAAGTTCAGGTGTTATTTGAATTTCATTTCTGGCATATTTTGAGCTTCAGTTCAGGTGTTATTTGAATCTCATTGCTGGCATATTTTGAGCTTCAGTTCAGATGTATTTTGAGTTTTAGTGCAGGTGTATTTTTAGATTTAAATTAGGTGTATTTTGAGATTTAAATGAGGTGTATTTTGAGATTTAAATTAGATGTATTTTGAGTCTCATTGTGGTGAATTTTGAGATTTATTTAAGGTGTATTTTGAGGTTCAATTCAGCTGTATTTAAAGTCTCAGTTCAGGTGTATTTTGAGTCTCAGTTCAGATGTATTTTGAGAAACAGTGCAGGTGTATTTTGAGATTCATTTTAGGTGTATTTTGAGTCCCGGTTCGGTGTATTTTGAGTTGAGTTCAGGTGTGTATTGAGCTTCAGTTCAGGTGTATTTTGAGATTAATTTCAGGTGTATTTTGAGTTTCATTTCAGATGTATTTTGAGTCTTAGTTCAGGTGCTATTTGAGTCTTTATTACATGCATATTTTGAGTTCAGTACATATGTATTTTGAGTCCCACTTCAAATGTATTTTGAGTTTCATTTCGGGTGTATTTTGAGATTCATTTCGGGTGTATTTTGAGATTCATTTCAGGCATATTTTTTATTCCAGTTTAGGCATATTTTGAGTTTTAATTCAGATATTTATTGAGTCCTAATGCCGATATATTTTTAGTCTTAGTGTAGGTGTACTTTGAGTATGAATGCAGGTGTATTTTGAGTCTCAGGTCGGGTATACTTTAAGTTTCAGTTCAGATGTTTTTAGGATATCAGCTCATTTGTGTTTTGAGTATCAGTTCAGGTTGTGTATTTTGAGTTTCTGTTCAGGTGTATTTCGGGTATCTGTTCAGGTGTAATGTGAGTTTCAGTTCAGGTATATTTTCAGTTTCAGTTCAGATGTTATTTGAAGCTAATTTCTGGCATATTTTGAGCTTCAGTTCAGGTGTTATTTGAATCTCATTTCTGGCGTATTTTGAGCTTCAATTCAGGTGTATTTTGAGTTTTAGTTCAGGTGTATTTTTGGAAAGATTAGAACTTGTTCTAAATCTTTACTTAGGCACCACCCTCCCTAACAACAGGACAGGTTAGCTGCTGTTACTAAATGTATTCACACTAAAATATAGTTCCCTATAGTTCTCATGTATGTGCACATAATACACAAATAAACTGAAAAAAACTGGGTATATTATTGGAGCAGTTCATTCAAAAATGTATGTCATTAAGGTGTGTTGATGTGCAGGCTTTTTAAAAAACATTTGGTTAGGTAAGTGGGTATTGATTCAACTAGTATGATTGACAACTGTCATTATCACTAAACAATCAGCGACAAGGTGGACCTTTAATTACAAGGCCCCACCTCCTAAACTGCCAATCAAATTGACCACATTACCTATCAACCTCAGTCTTACATAATTACAGACCACTACAATATGCATCGAATTCTTAATACACAAGTATTTGACCTCATAATTGATTACACAAATGTGTGTATTGTTTGTTTGATATTTATAACGATGATAGATTTATTTATTGCCAATTACTTTTGATCTACATTACATAAAGTAATTCTGTAAGTTATATCTGAAAGATAAATGATTAATGGATTAACATGATCTAAAAAAAAATGAAATATGAATATAAATATAAATAAAGAAAAGGTATTTAAGTATGGCCTATAATTTACTTGACAAATTTCCAATAATCATCTGTAATTAATTAACAATTTAGATTAGTTCACTTTTTTATCAGGAATTGGCTTGAAACAGTTTTAAAATTTATAAATTTTTAATTATAACAAACCATTGTTTATTTGTTTATTTCCCTCAATCATGTCAATCATTTTGTCTATTTTAGTCTTTTGAATTTTCATTTAAAGTAATAATATATTTTTGCAATCAAGAAAGAATCCACATTTCAATAAAATTAGTTTTTTAATTCATTTACGTTGAAAAATAAAATTGGTTGAAAAATACATCAAAATTTGATCAAAAGGCACTCTAAAACTTTAATTTTCAATGCCATATAAGAGGGCCCTCATGGGGTTTTTGATTATGTGATTACTTGGCCGTTTTTTTAATGATTATTTGATTATTAAGCCAAATATTTCATGATTATTTGATTACCTAGGACTGTATTTTTAGTTTATGATTATTTGATTACTAAAGATAAGCAAATATTTAATGATTATGTGATTATATTGGCAAAAAAATGGTGATTATGTGATTACTAGGACACCCCCATGAGGGGCCTCATATAACCTCTGTTTCAACTTACAAAATGCCCCAAAACAACATTTTTAGATTATTTTTGTTGGCACGTTAAAGCTTTTAGCTGATGGTCTAAATTTATGTCTTACAAGGATATTTGGTAACATTTACTAGAAGAATTTTTGCATTTTTTTTTGTTTTTTTGAAACATGTTTAGAACCGGCAACATAATTTCGATCAGATATAAACTGCAGTTTAAATAAAATTGTGCATATTAAGAGACCCATATTATTTGATTTGAGCTCATTTATCCTCATACTGGAAAAGCAAGTTTCCTTCTAAAGACCTGCTGTAAATACAATTTTCAGCAATAGTGCTTTCTTTATAAATGTTCATTTTTCCCCACGGTACCTTAATATGAAATAATTCAAATTTCTGTTCTAATCTTTCCATGAGTGATATCCATCACTTTGATTAGATTTAAATTAGGTGTATTTTGATATTTAAATTAGATGTATTTTCAGTTCAGGTGTATTTTGAGATTCATTTTAGATGTATTTTGAGTTTCATTTCAGATGTATTTTGAGTTTCATTTCAGATGTATTTTGAGTCTCAGTTCATGTGCTATTTGAGTCTTTATTACAGGCATATTTTGAGTTCAGTACATATGTATTTTGAGTCCCACTTCATTTCGGGTGTATTTTGAGATTCAGTGCAGGTGTATTTTGAGTTTCATTTCGGGCATATTTTTTATTCCAGTTCAGGTATATTTTGAGTCTTAATTCAGATATTTATTGAGTCCTAATGCCGATATATTTTTAGTCTTAGTGTAGGTGTACTTTGAGTATGAATGCAGGTGTATTTTGAGTCTCAGGTCGGGTATACTTTGAGTTTCAGTTCAGATGTTTTTAGGATATCAGCTCATTTGTGTTTTGAGTATCAGTTCAGGTGGTGTATTTAGAGTTTCTGTTCAGGTGTTTTTTGTGTATCTGTTCAGGTGTATTTTGAGTTTCAGTTCAGGTGTTTTTGAGTTTCAGTTCTGGTGTATTTTGGGAATCAGTTCAGGTGTATTTTGAGTTTCAGCTCAGGTGTATTTTGCGAATCACTTCTGGTGTTTTTTAGATTCATTTCAAGTATATTTTTGGTATCAGTTCAGGTGTATTTCGAGTTTCAGTTCATGTGTATTTCGAGGTCTCAGTTCATGTGTAATTCGAGTCTCAGTTCATGTGTATTTTGAGTTTCAATTCAGGTGTATTTTGAGTTTTAGTTCAGGTGTATTTTGGGTTTCAGCTCAAGTGTATTTTAGTTATCAGTTCAGGTGTATTTTGAGTATCAGTTCAGATATATTTAGGATATCAGTTTATGTTTATTTTGGGTTTCAGTTCAGGTGTTTTTTTTATTATCAGTCCAGTTGTATTTAGGATATCAGTTCAGGTGTATTTTGGGTATCAGTTCAGGTGTATTTTGAGTATCAGTTTATGTGTATTTTAGGTATCAGTTCAGGTGTTATTTGAGTGTCTGTTCATGTGTATTTGGGTTTAAGTTCAGGTATATTTTCATTTTCAGTTCAGGTGTATTTTGAGTATCAATATAGGTGTATTTTGAGTATCAGTATAGGTGTATTTTGAGTATCAGTATAGGTGTATTTTGAGTATCAATATAGGTGTATTTGGGTATCAGTATAGGAATATTTTGATTATCAGTACAGGTGTATTTTGAGTATTAGTATAGGTGTATTTTGAGTTTCTGTTCAGGTGTATTTTGAGTTCAGTTCATGTGTATTTTGAGTTCTAGTTCAGGTGTTATTTGAGTCTCATTTCAGGCATATTTTTAGTTTCAGTTCAGGTGTATTTTGAGTATCAATATAGGTGTCTTTTGAGTGTCAGTATATGTGTATTTTGAGTATTAGTATAGGTGTATTTTGAGTATCAGTATAGGTATATTTTGAGTCTCAGTTCAAGTGTTTCTTGCGTTGATACCATCATAAAATTGTTAAAATGTTAATGGAAGTGTTGATTGCTAAATGTATAGTATGTTTAAGTATGTATATAGTTAATCATCATTTACCCAAAAACCTCGAGACATGTGAATGTCCTTTGTATTCATAAGCCATTAGAAATATGAAACAATGCTCCCTTTTCCCTATTGTAAAGATATTACAATTATGTTTTATAATGGAAGATCACAAACATCCATTGGTATTATTCTCTGAGTATCCTTTATAATAACGTGTAAAGTTTGTATGGTTTATAGGAATTACTGTCATTGTGAAAGACGTGGCTACCTATATCTTTTTAATACCCTGATCTTAAAATTATAGAATTGAAATGTCTGCCTTCAAGGTCAATATAAAAAAGGAGATATGGTATGATTGCCAATGAGACAACTCTCCACAAGACACCCCAAATAACAAAGAAATAAACTATAGGTCACCGTACGTCCTTAAAGCCCATACCGCATAGTCAGCTGTTAATTAAAGGCCCCAAAATGACAAACGTAAAAACAAATCAAACAAATCAAACGAGAAAACCAACGGCCTAATTTGTTTACAAAAAACGTAAAGCAAATCAAACGAGAAAACCAACGGAAAACCATTCGAAAATTGCATACATGCATCCCTCTTGGTTCCATTTTATGTTTATTTGCTTAACAACAAATGGTTCGTGGACTTGCTGCAAAACTTTCTAACAAAAGTTCGTATGCACTAAGTTAATATCCTAAACGCCCTACATTTGAATAAAAACAATTTCCAATATTGTATAGAAAACAAAGCGTCTTTGAGAAGAACGCTATCAATTTTAGAATTATATTTATGCAGTCATTGAAATCCCATTATAAGTTGAAAATGCACGAAATATCAATTCAGCGCACTACATCCCAAACATATATGTCCTTTACAAATATTTGCTAATGCTTACACAAAATATCTAAATAAAATCTAAATCAGTAAATGAAATAAACCGAACGTGACTTGCAGATATTAACGCATCGATTTACATTTTAAAAGTGTTTGCCTCAAAACATAAACCATTTTTTCTGTTAAAATGGGCGTAAATGTATTTTAAATCAATGCACTTTATTCCGATACCAGTGCATTTGTTCGCTTAACAAGTTTGTATATCAATGCCTACAAAAGAGCAAAAAGAATATCTTAAGTGAAATGCTGTGAACGTGACTTGGATATTGATTTTATCTTTTGAATTTCGTCCTTGAAAAAAAACCTGATATAGATTGGAGCATTTTAATTTCGATCGGCCTATTTTGCGAACCTACCTTTAATTTTGTCTTGAATATGATACTTGCGCTAATCAAAAATAAAATCCGTGCATTAGATGTTTGCGCATTATTAAACTTGCATGTATGACATGAAATTAGTCAATTATATTTTATGTATGAATCAACTGTAAGGTGTACATGTCTGTCTGACAGGATTTATATGACCCTGACCTCATTGTCATGGATCTTTCAGAAAAACCTTGATGGAATATGTGTAGCAAATTCTTCATCTTTAAGACATTCAACGTATAAATATCAAAAAGTAAAATCACAAAAATATCGAACTCCGAGGAAAATTCAAAAAGTCCCTTACCAAATGGCAAAACCAAAAGCTCGAACACATCAAACGAATGAATAACAACTGTCATATCCCTGACTTGGTACTTGCATTTTCTTGTGTAGAAAATGGTGGATTAAACCTGGGTTTAAAGCTAGCTAAAACTCTCACTTGTATGACAGTCGCATAAAATTCGACTATACTGACAACGATTTGTGAACAAAACAAACAGACATTATATATATAGTTAAACATGTCAAAATATGGGCACTACAGTCAACATTGTGTTATTATTCTAATCACTATAAAACAAAGAAAATATGCAACAAAGAAACACAAAAGGACATATTTATAGACATAGCACATGAGCTAAATTCATTTTTGAAAGACGCAATTACATATATTATATTTAATTTTATTAACATAATAAAGTTGAACTAGAACTTGTTCACGCTTCAATCTATTGATAATAAAGTTGAGTTAGATCTGGTTACTTCAAGCTGTTGATGATAATGTTGAGTTAGAAATGGTTGCGGGTTCCAATGACTGTTTAAATTGAAGAAGTACAACAAAATATGTTGCCAGCATTCCACTTAACTGAGGAGAGAAAAAAAGATAGCGATGTAACATTGTTAATTTCAATCAAAATATTTATGTACGTATTTTTTTTAAAGAAAAACGTTAAATAAATGTTGTATTTTTTTAAACAATGTAAGCTGCTTTGCTGTCCGTTCATATCTTAGTATAACATATCAATTGAACACATAAGATTAAAAGTTGTATATTTTCTGTATAATTCATTTAGTCAAATATCTGTGTCGTGCATACAGTAATTCTCTAACACTTGTCCTCTTGATTTAAGAAAATCAGCAAAATGTTCAGAGACAATGTGACCTATAGATAAGTACAATTGCTTCATCGTTTATATGAATTTGGAAATGGGTTTTCATCTGGGCGTTTTCGTATATCAACTTTCAGAACTTTCAGAAAAGTGAATAGTTTTAACAAAGTTTCAACGATCTAGATCGTCTTTTATTTAAAATTTCAAAAATATACACCGTTGCGTAAAAATAAAACAAACAAAAAATGATTGAAAAATATTGATATATATGAGAGATGTCAGAATTTAAAATAAACATACCGTAAATTAAGTAATGAATAATCCTGCTTGTGAATTTGTGAAATAAACTGATGAAGTTGAATGTAAAATATCAAATCAAATATCTAAATAGAATCTTACAGTGAGAAAAGTTGTCTTGTCGATGATGAATAGGTTCATTACAGAAATTCCTACAGGATCGGTCAGCTGTTTTAGAAATGTACTGTACTGTAATTTAATAAAACATTTTAAGTAAAATAAATGATCTGATTATTTCTGTTTTTGGTCATTTTTGTCATTTTGTCTTTTGTGTTTTATTTTTTTTTGTAAATATAATTTGCTTGTTTAACTTATTTTCCTTTTTTTAATGTGGTCTTGATATTACAATAACAGCACAGACACTTGTATCAGAAAAAAATTCCCTATATACCTTATTGTTGATATAATAAGGTATATAGGATATTTTTTTCTAAGACAAGTGCCTGTGAATAACGAATAACAGTGGTGTATTCATGCTGACCTCTATTCTTATTTCCGACGCCATATTTAAGGATCTGTGGGAGAGACTTCATTACATTTAACGATGTCATATCCGTACTCCGGTTTAAGAAAAGACAACAATATCAGCAAGTTTCAAATACCGGTACTAGTTAGTATTAAAATCGAAATATGTATTAAGTTAATAAAGAAAAATAGATCTCAACACACAGTCAATCAATTTACACGTCCAGTGTTTTAACCAGAAGAAAAAAACATTGCGACACTGTAGGGAATAGCTTGTGATACTAAATAACAAGTATAATTTACCTGAAGTGAAAATTCAGTTGACACATTTCTTAGAGGTAGAACATACAAGATGTGCGTTGGTTTGTGTGCCTACAAATGGAAAATATAGAAGTATAAATATCCTGGGTACTGACGATGTTAATCATCTTAATAACGTGTTGTAGTATTCTTTTATTTATCTTTGTGAATATTACATTTACTGTTTAGTCTGTTTTGATTATATCTATTTGACTCGAATCTGTATTTATACATCCCGCCATTGTACTATTGTGCTATGATATGGCAAACTTTTGTAATATAATATTGTCTTTCATTTTTCTAATGTGCTTTGTCTATATGCCTTATTGTGATTCATTGTTATATATTTGTTTATTTTTATAGTGATTAAGATTATAACACAATATTGACTGCTGTATCCCTATTTTTGATATTTTTACCTGTTATGTCTTATCTGTTTTGTTCACACATCAATATAAAGGAAATTGATGCGATTGTCATAAAAGTGAGAGGTTTGACTGGCTATAAAACCAGGTTCAATCCATCATTTCTACACACAAAAAAATCTTGTACCAAGTTAGGAATATGACAGTTGTTATCCATTCGTTTGAGGATTTGATTTTGCCGTTTGATAACTTGGGGGAATTTTTCGTTTTGTATTTTCTTCGGGGTTCAGTATTTTTGTGAATTTTCGGTGAATTTACTTTCTCCTTAATTTTTTTTCTATATTTAGCTATTTCATGGACAAATACATCAATAAGCAATTCATTTTGAATAAGATAAACCAGCATAGCTATATTTCTATCTTACCAGATTGCTGACAATGGTACAGCATATAGCTATAGCCAATAACATAACTGTAACGGCAACCATCCAAAATATATGAGCGAGGAAAACCAGATTGTTATGGCGAGTATCTGGAAACCAAATCAGACTGTATAACAGCAGCAATATATGAGCAATTGATGTAACCCACGTGCTACCATTATACAGTTTAAACATACCATTAGCTTTCTCGATCAAATCACAAAGAGAGGTATATTGTTGTCGTAAGTCTTCTAAATCGTAATTTTTGCTTTTGATTCTGTTCTGAAGATGCTCAACGTAAATGCGCAACTCTTTCCCTAACAACAGCGTAATGAGAATTTCTAAACCGCAAAGTCCAAGCCAGGAACCTGACAAGAAAGTCTTCACAACAAGATATACTCCTTTAAGGAAATCCGCAAGGGAGTCCGTTTTTGTATATGGGGCAATTACATTGTCAAAGAAATCTACTCGATAACTTACATAGCCAAAAAATAAGATATTTCCTCCAATAAGAGCACACGTAATGATGACGGCTAAGTTGGATATTCTACTCAGATATTTCCTGTCTTTATAAGATGTCAGTGTACATTTTCTCCAGTTCGTAAGAAAAGTACACATATGATTTTTGTTATTAGATAACCTGTTAGACACAAACGTGTTAATCAAACTCTGCACGAAGAATAATGATATCAATATTTTTGGAATCCCTTTCTCGAAGTCATCGACGTCCATGTATGTTAAAAGATGTCTAATGAAATTTGCAGAACTGAAAATAATAGTGAACGAGCAAACATATTTGAGTATCCGATTAGCGGTCGGATTTGATAATTGTTGTTCCTCACTTAAGGCAATGGGATTAAATATTCCAAATATGGCTAAAAACCAAAAATAGGAATTTAATACCCCCTTTATCGGAATTTCTTTGTCTTTTTCATGAAGACAAGCTGGCTCTACGGTTATACAACGTCTTTTCATGTCGGCCATTCTCATCTTCACAATTCTTCTGACCGAACTAACGTGTTCCATCTTATTTCAATTACAAATGTATAAACATCCATGTTGCATCTCCACGCTTGATGAAACCTAAAGCAAATTGATAATGTTCACCCATTTAATTTATTGAAAGTGTTCTTTAAATTTTGTCTGTAGAATATCTACTATGTCATTCTATTGATTTACATACAAAGATTTGAAAGCAGAAAAAAAAGTAAGTGGTTTGATGGTACCGGAAACGATAGGCGTCGAAATCCATAGCGATTTCTTTATGTATATGATACTAGATTCAGGTGAGGGTTTTCGGAAACGGATGTAATCTAACATTGAACAGTTTTACTAATGCTTAACGATTTAAACTAGTTTTTTTCTTTAATCACATAATGTACATGTATGCAATAAAAGTTTACTTTAAGATTCATCACAAATGTACTTCGCTGGTCGCTTTTTTATAGCAATGCAACTACAAAAAGAAACATTTAAATTCTTATAACTTATAAATATTATGCTTTACTTTTGATGTGTTCCTTCACATCGTTTTATCAATAAAATTGAGAATTGAAATGGGGAATGTGTCAAACAGACAACAACCCGACCATAGAACAGACTACAGCAGCATAACTTTATATTGGACTCATTTCAAATTCTCTTTTCTATTATCATTTTATAGAACACCGATCTGTTCTCCAAAGGGTACCAACTGTGCTTCTATTCCTTCAAACAAAACAAATCTTATATACGAGTTTCTCGGGAAGAATGAATAGAAGCTAGCATCATTTAATCTCTAGAGATGATCTCCTCTCACAAGTTACAAGTTCATTTCGGTTACTACTACTGAACACATATATCCCATTGAACTTTACTAAAAAAATGCATCAGCTAAAGTCAAGTCTGTCTCAGTCTTGACAAATTTTGAAAATGATATTTGGTAATAAATCTTTTTATAAGATTATCGATTTCCCATTGTGAACTGTCTGTTTTTATGTAGCACCATTCAAGCAGTGCTTGCTCTCCCAAGTGATACGATATTCCAGAGATGTGAATTAATATAGATTTCCTCGATTCTGGGCTGCTGCTGACGAAACTATTGAATCAAGGGTTCCAATTGGTGAAGTTGGATCAGTCTTTTCGAAAATTTTACAGGGTTGGTCGAATGTTTTGGAATTACAAATGACAACGGGAATGTCACACTTGTTGTTACCCCCTTCCCTCGCTGGTGACCACACAGATGTTGTATTTAATATGAGCATTCCCTCGCTGGTGACCACACAGATGTTGTATTTAATATAAGCAACACGAAGGGTGCTATCAGTGAAGCACATGACATTTCACTTAACTTCTGTTGGGGATTATGCAACCGTCTACAATTTGTAAAGTTTTGTAGACTGTTTGACATTTCATCAACATGTCTAAGCGATGATATTGTTGTTCAGTTCATCTAAACTTGCGGGTTTTTGGATGTCCCCTTGGTATCTTCAAACGCTTTTAAGCCCCACAACGACATATGGGCATGATGTCGTTTGTCCGTCTGACTGCTCAAGGTTAAGTTTTTTGGCCAAGTCATGGTATGTTTGCATTGCATTATTTTCATATTGTACTGGTCTTTTATAATATACATCTGGAAAAAAAGTATTGCAACACTTCCATTGAAAACAATGTAAAATGACATGTTTGTAGAATGTGTATAATTTTGGTTTTACCAAATACTTTTACTCAGCTTATGGTTTAAAATTGAATTGTGTTATTAACGTACATTCCAGACAAACTTAAGACTAAAGATACGCATCCTTAGAGCTGTATTGAAACAGTTATATTCATGCTTTGTCTTGTCTTCAATGTCAAGTAATGTTTTACAGCAAGCTAAAAATCTGATACAGAAAATGTGTATTTAACTCATCTTCACTAGCCAAGGGCTAGCGAAGATGCTTTAACTAGGCATTTCAAACGGTTCTGAAGGAGTTTACCGGTAATGCATAAAACATCTGTATTTATTGCAGAACTAATGTTTTGGAAAAAAAGTCCTGCAAAATTTGCATTTTTTGTGAAAAGCCTGAAAATCTATTTTCGGGCAGCTGTTATATCCAATTCATGTAGCATTTATATTGGATGAAAAGTAAGTTAATTCCATGAATGCAATTTTAAACCATAAACGGATTAAAACTGTTTGGTAAAACCAAAATTATACACATTCTACATTGTTTTCAATGGAAGTGTTGCAATACTTTTTACCAGGTGCATTGTAGGGTCCTCAGAGGCCAGAAGATAAAAGTAGTTCAATAATGTATCACTAGACTTTCAGCACAGCGTGAGTCCCGCATGGGTAAGGTGCGTTTTACTCCTATCTTAATTGACTAGAAACATCAGATTTCCTACAGAGTGGTTCTATCCGGCTTCCTCCACCAACAAAACCTGGCTTCCACGAAATAACCAATGCTTAAAGTGTATTACACTCCAATCAACCATCTATCATAGTATAGTTCTTACTAGGACCTAAAAGGTCTCATTTTGAGTTGCTATGTCATCAGATATCATAAAAGCCACAAGAGCAAAAGCCTTCTGGCATGAATAAGATTTGTCTTGCATTTGAACACAAAGGAACCATTCTAATAATTTATTGAGTTTACAAATATCACTTATTTTCTTCTGTCCTGTCAAAATACGGTACATTGAAGGGCTGTTGTTATATTGATTAACATTTCACACCTTAGATATATTGTTAAGTAGAAGGTAATTTAATTTACCTTTAAAACTCTTACATTTCTAAGAAGGAAAGAATACTTCATAACAAGTAATAATAAAACATCACTAAATTAAAATGTTTAACAATTTTATTTGGTTATTATCATAAAACAATATACTGCATTGCATTACAAGTCAAAGCTTCTCTATTGCCTTTTGATCATAGCAAAATATGACAAATTAAAAACAGATTAACATCATCTCCACAGCTTTCAACATAGCACCATACAAATCAAAACTTGCATGCAATAAAAACATCATACCATTCAGATTCATAGAAAAATCACAGACTTTAAAAGGTATTATGGCATCAGTCAAGAAAAAACTTATTTGATTCAAACTTTAGGATTCTACAACAATTTGTTCACTTCAAATCGACGATACACTGTAACAAATGTACAAGTATGAAACTTAAGTCTTCTCTTCTGCCAAAATGATCCAGCCAGTCCTACTCATCTTTAGTATGGGTAATAAAAAGGGGCAACAGGGAAATGGCATGGTCTACTCTTTCATACACATTCCCTAACATAAGAATTTAGTCACTACTGGACGCCTGCCTAATCTAACAGCCATGATTGTAAACCAATGCAGTGAAAATTTAAATGAATGCAAGGATTTGTATAGTTAGTCTAACTATACAAATCCTTGATGAATGCAATGACAATCATTACATTATATATATAACATTGGCAAGTGTCAACACTTTTAGAATACTATACACAATGGCTTACTTAGACTGATGTATCAAACTAGAGAAAAAGAAAAAAAACATTTGCATATGCTACATTACAAGAGTTATAACTTCAGTACCATCTTCATTCATTGCTAATATAACAATACACTTGTCAAAACTGAAACTGTTATACCTGGTACTTGTTTTTTCAACAATTACTTTGACAACAAATACAGATTCCAGTGCGTATCTTTTTCATACTAAGATACATTTTTTAGCCAAACAAAAATACTTGATACTTGATATTACTAAATTGTCAGACTGTTCATATGAAAATATTATGTTATGTAATTCTAAGTGTCATCAGTGTCATTAAGGACTTATGTGAAAACTTAAAACTTGCTTGTACTGATAAAAACTGACAGGAATAAAATGTAAAATATGTCAATGTATAATAAAAAGGTGGCTCTGTTTATCAACAGAATGCATAGTTTAAATATCTTGAATTCCACTTAATCAATTAGTACTTTCCTTAAGTAATTTTACTACTAGTTACCACTTATTACCTTATAGTGGGTTACATGTATTTTACTTGGGTGCTTAGTTTTATGTAACCAGTGTAAAACAAAAACAAATTGTTATGAATAAAGTCATTAACATAAACCAATAATTAGTTTTTGCAGCATGAAAGAAAAAAAATGCTATAATACATATCTAATTTACTTTTGGCTTAATTTTATATTGACTATCAACAAGACTTGCTATATTTTTGCAAATACATCCCAAAGAGTTCTTTATACTGAATAAAAATGTCAGAAGTTTATGGAGGAATATTAAGATTTTTTTACATTTAAAACATTTTTTCAAAAGGATACATTTTTCTTTGAAGAAAAATTTCCCTTTGGCTAAATCTTTAAGTCCAATACATATTCACTAAGTAAATCATATAATGCATTTCAGTCAGAAATTTGTATGAAACCATTATAACAAACTATTTATAATTATTCAAATTTCTTTGGCAGTACAGGGACTGCAAAATCTAATGTTGAATCGTTAAAATCAGAAACTTTAAAGATTTTTCAGTTGGAATTATGTGTATGTTTGTCATATCAATGACTTTGTACATTATAAACATGTTAAAAACCTGGCAACAAGTCGAATCATTCTGATACATTTTGTACTTAGAAGACTGTAAATCTCAACACACTTGCAGCTGCAAGTCTTGATACTTAAATTAATGACATACAAAAAACATGTCCAAATGTAACATTTTTATCTTAAACCAGTTAGTAATCATTGTCTTGTTATTGTTTTCATTACTTTATTAGATAAATATCAAATATTTTAAAATAAGCTGACACCGGGTTACTATTAGAAAGTAAAAAAATACAGATAATTTTTAAAACATTTTCAATCTTGAAGACGACACCAGAATAATCATTATGAATAACTCATTCTTGTGAAAAAAATACTAATTGTTCAAATTAAGTACATATGCAGAATATACATCTAAACAAAGAAATATTCCAATCAACAAAACCTGACTGAGTGGTAGTTACTACTACAAAATGAATGCTTAACAATATAATAGGTTTATCACAGGAAAGTATTTTGGAACAGGACATAAAGCTACAAAGATAGGTATAGAAGAGTTTATCAGAGATTCACTGTAATAATTCTGTTGAGAGTAACATGTGTACCAATCAAAACATAATATCATGTAGTGGACTAGACTTCACTGAAGGATAAACAATTTAACAGAGAATGATAACTTATTCCACAACTATTTCAATAATTATAATATGGGATTCAAAGTTGACTGCTTGATAATGTTGATAAAACAACAAGTAAATTTAAGATAACTCTTGACAAGGTTTTAGAAAACATCAAAGGCTAAGACTGCCGATAATAAAATATCTTATTATGTAACAAAAATCTATGAGACAAGTGATTCATTTTATACCTTATAATGTCCATAAAATACACTTGAACAAGGTATCACACTCAGATTGAAACATCAATAGGAACAATAAAAGGGTTAATGAACATATTTACTTCTAAATGTTTTTACTAGTTTATAAAACAGTCCACAAAGCCTTGCTTTTCTTCTCAACAAAAATTACCAGATAATCATCAAAATTTGTTCTGTGAAACTAATTCTACTGATTTACATATATACAGTTATCTACAAAAATAAAGCACTAAAACATTTAGGGGAAAAAGCCCCTAATTAACAAATCAACCTTTTGGCATAGTATACACTGTCATAGCACAACCTGTCATGGGCTAATGCCAACCAAAAAAACAAATAGTTTCTCCAGCTTCTCTCCCTACCTCAAATCTTAACACATTGTAGGCTAAGTATGGACAAAGTCGGACAGTTTGGTTTAAGAACAGTTTAAGTCCAGAACATATATTTAGATGTAACATATTTTCATAATACAATTATTTAACCGATCAATTTTGTCTTTGCTTCCAGAACCTAGGAAATAATATATACATTTGTATTTCATTTTTGGCCAGGAATATTTCTCAGGCTTCAAAATTTTTTAAAAATAGTTGAAACAAATCTGCCATTGTTTATATTTCCAAAAATTAAACATAAATGAATACCAACTTAACTTTGACACTTTTCATTTAGATATTTAAGGATGCACTTAGGTGATGTTTTGGAATTTGTGTCAGATTTTCAGGCTCCTTGGTGTTTTTCCATACAAAACGAGGTAAAATATTTTGCCCCATAACACCCATTTTTTTTCACAGAAGACTAAATACATGTAGCTCATGAAATATCATTTACCAAAATTTTTGAAGTTTCTTAATTTTCTTTCTTTTGTTTTCAGATCCAAATGATACATATAAAACCATAAGGTTAAAGTCAGAGTCAGCCTTTTTCCGCCCTATTTTAAATCTCAAATATCTCGAAAAGGAGTTCCATGACCTATCAATATTTTTAGCTTATTTTGATCCTAAAAGAATGCTCTACAAGCTTATAGAATCAATTTTGAATTCTTGATTTTTTAATTTTCACCTAACCTCACCTAAGTACATCCTTAACAACAAAATCATTTTACTAAATTATTTGTGATGTTCTGCATCAATGAAAAGTACAATTAAAAGACAGGTATCTTATCTTATATAAGTTTTCATTATCAGTGAAATTTTATAAGAGATATGTAGTTTCAAGACTTGCTTTTCATATAAAGAATGAAGAAGAGTTATGAATATCAAAAGGTGGTTTAGAAAGACAACTAGTTTAAAATAATTGAATGACAGGGAGTCTGATTTATTACTTAATTGTATAGTTAGTTAATGAACCACAGTGACTTTAGGTTAATTGTTATAATATATGGGCTAAAGCAAAATAATTTTGTTTTGTATAAGAACAGGGGAAATGACACTTTTATTAAAATGTTTGAAAGAGTTAAGATGATTTATGATATATGTGGACAATACATGTATAATGGTAAGCATGGCAGGGTGTAAATGTGGATTACAAACTTCAGTATATATTCCATTCACTACATCTTACGGAGAGAAATAATGCTTATTCTGACACTCAAAATTAATACTTTAATACCATATCATTTAAAAAGAATAATCACAACTGAATGAATAAAATACATTTGATTTCTGTGTGGAGACTTTTGTGTATATACATGTATGTATCTGTGAACACCTTTAACATGATGAGGTAGGGCCTTTACCATACATGAACTGTTTTGTGATACAAATGTTAACTAAAAATTACACCATACATAGAAGTACTACTTAAACATTTAAACTTAAACATAAAAAATATAATGAAATGGAGACTATAAGCATATGATTACAAATGCACCAAATTTTGTAGGACTATATCAACTGTACACCACTATATAAACTTATCGAGTTTCTAATCTCCTAAGTTTTGCAGGACTATCATTACATAATGATGATGATGAGGGAGATCTGATTCTCTTTGACCTGCGTAGGACATCCATGTCAGGCTGAGATACAGAGGACAACATTTTCTGGGGTTTATTTGACAAGGCAAGGTCCACTTTTTGTGTTTTATTAACTGTATCATTCTGATTACAGTGATTGTTTATACGCTCCCCCAGAGCTGTTGTTTGTATCTTCCTTTGCATGTACACTTCAAAGTCTGGATATGATTTTCTTGGTGAAGAAATGCGTAACTTATATGGTGAAGATCGTTTGATGGTCAGATTATTCTCGGACTGTCCTTCGCTACTTGTATCTGAAAATCTTGAACTTGGTGACTTCTTCTGTGCTGAAGGAGGCGGTGAAGGCAGAGAGTTCAGAATTAAATCATTTTCATTCTTGCTTGATTCCACACTATCACACATACCACAATGAACTGGGGATGATGGAACTGTTTTTAAATTAGATATTTCTGTAGTGTCATTTATTTCCCTGAGACATTGACCAGCTGATTGCGGACTGTTTTCCAACTTGGATCCACAAGACTGGTTACTGGGAACATTTGGATAGGAGACAGAGAGAGGAGAACACAAACATCTTTTCTTTCTTCTACATTCTGAACAGCATGCTGAGTTATAGGATCCATCATCAGAAGATATTGATAGTGACAGAATAGAAATATTATCATCACCATTTCTCTTGACTGTAAAATCATCTACAGATCTTGTGGGACTTACCCTATCACTAAGAAAATTAGACAATTGCTGCTCAACAACAACCTGTGCTAGAGCTGTCTCATTTTTGAGCCATGACATTTGACCCTGATCCTCCTTACTTTTCTTACTTATAAATTGTTTATATTTACTGGAACTCCACCTTGGTTTAGGTTTTTCTTCTCTCCTGCCAGATCCTGGTTTTGTGTTTGTCCCTTTTTTCATGGATAGAAAAGGAGTGAGTTCATTTATTTCTGACAACAAACACCTATATATAGTAAGTTTCTGCTTAGATATCTCAGCACTTTCATCTTCTGATACAACGTTTGTAAGTGAGAGAGGATCCATTGTATTAAGTCTCCTCAATGACCTTTTCTTCAACCCTAATAGTTTATCACACTCTTTTGTATGCAGGATAGGAATCTTAGGAAACAAATCATTATTGTTCTCATCAAAGAAGATCTCATCTGTTGTATTCTTAACATCACGTTTGGGCAGCCATCTTTGAAGATCTGCTTTTGTCAATCTTTTAAGAGCCACCTTGCATGTTGGAGGCTTGTATGCTGATTTCTTTTGCTTTATCTTTTTGATAGGAATTTTGTTTGATGCTTTCTTTCTTTGCTTTCTCGTGAATTTATACTGATGTGAATGAATCACATCAAAACTTTTTCTTGGTCGATAAAAGATTGGATATTGGTTTGACCTATGCCTTAATTTATCATAATATTCATTTTTATCTGGTGTTCGACAGAAAGATTCTGAATCTTTAACAATAACCAAATTTGTTTCGTCTTTCATATATTTAACAATACGTTGCCCAAGCAGAGAGGATACGTCTATGTTCATTAAGGATTTGTTAACATGAGATGGCCTCTCTTCATCATTACTATCTGAACTTTTGACACTCTCCTTATCATTGATGTCTCCATCATTATTGGAATAACTTAAACGTTTTCTTGATGCTGATAGCCCATCATCTTTGCTCAGCTGAGACATAAGAGATTTAGGTGTTCTTGGTGTAGGTGGAGATATTGGAGTTTCTGGTTCCTCAAAATCATGAAAATTCAGATTACAGTCAATGTCCATACTACTACAACGATTTCGGGCTAATATTTTGGCAGCTTTTTGTTTCTGCACCATTCCTATTGCTTGGACAAATCTGTCTTTTGAAATTTTAACAAAGCTTTCACTAAAATGCATTTTGGCCGGGCTTATGGGAGGTGGCAGATTCCCTTCTTTAGGGCTCAAGTCTCTTGGTGGAGAGGGCACTACAAGTAACTGTGGTGGTCTATCTTCACATATCATCTGATGTGCTCTCATCTCAGATTTATTGCAAAATTCTTTTTCACAAAAAAAGCAGATAAAAATTTCAGAATATCTTCTCCTTGTTTCCTTAACCACTTTTTTCTCTGAAAATAAAAAGCAATGAAAAATTATCAAAATGGAAAAACTATCAACTGCAAGAAGCATGGTTATTGTGACATTTACTAAATTTTATCATAAGTACAAGGACATAATTCGTAAATAAAAATCAGCATGCAGATATCTTAAACTTTCAGGTATTTCACATCCAATCTATTATGTGAATATTCTTTACAAAGCACAAAAACGTTTGCATTCACCTCACAAGCTAACCAAACCTTTAAACAGGCTTATTAAGAAGGGATACTTAGCATATAGTTACAATACTGTTGTCAGGTCATTAAGGATGGCTTATCTTTGTATAAATATTGATTCACTCATAGGTTCTTTGAAGCGGAAATAACACATTTATTCTAAAACCAGTGGTTGGCATGATACAGTTTATGTTCTCATATATTTTATAATAGTATATTATGAAACCCCTAAGGGAGGGATTGTGCTTGATTTTCATATAATCTTTTAATCAGTTTAATTGAGGTCTGGAGCTGGCATGTCAGTAACTGCTAGTAGTCCTTTGTTAATTTATGTATCATTGTCATTTTGCTTTCTTTCGTTTGTAACTTTTCTGACATTGGACTCAAGATTTCTTTTAAACAGTTTTTCTGTGCTTATTGCTGTGTGTTTCTTTGTTCTTCATTGGCTCGAGGTATAGGGGAGGGTTGAGATTTCACTAAATATGTTTAACTCCAACACACTTGTGTGCTCGTCACAAGTCAGGAGCCTTTGGTCTTTGTTAGTCTTGTATGTTGTTTTTTAAATTCCAGTTTATTTATATGTTTTGGAGTTTAGCGGTGTGTCCATTTCAATGAACAAGTAGACATTTTTATTTTGGGGCCATCTGAGGACCACAGCAGGATTTTTTTCTTGCTGTGTTGAAGACTCATTGGTGGTCTTCAGCTGTTATCTAAACTTTGTACTATTTCAATAAATAACAAAATTATGAAAAGGGAGTCAACCATTAATCTAATTAAGCAACTTTTGATCATATTTGTATACTCTGTATATATCTAGAAATATTACACCATGTTAGCTTTTTATGGAACAAGGAGGTGGTCAATTTAGATTACTGTAAACAGAGACTGAGACTAAAACTCAACCCATTGTTCAACAACTTTATTCAAGAGTACCAATTGTCTAGAATTACTGTATATTGTGAATACAAATAAGACTTAATTGCAGAGTACACATGTGGTCAATAAGGTACCTACCTGAAACAATTGTACTTTGTTGTAAACATTCCAACAATGATGGGGATATTGTAACCTGTAAAACAAAAATATTTATTATTTTAAGACATATTTATGAACACATGTACATAAAAATAAAAATTCCCAAGAAGAAATTGCTAGTGTTTTGAAAATTTGCATTAAAAAGGTAGAAAAAGTTAAAACAAAATTCAACAGATATTAACTAAAATCAAATACTTCCAATTTTAGCAAATAATTCATTATAGATTGCAACTGTATAAGTGTATATACAATTTTCAAACAGAAGAAAAATACAAAATTTTATGAGCTTCAGAAATAGAGAGAAATGCTTTTCTCCTGTTTTGTAGGGAGTACAAATGTATTATATATTTTACTATACTGTACGAAATATTGTTTTTAACCTGCAATTTAGCATTCAAATTAAATGTATGTTTCACCTTCCTACTTGTTGAATTTGTTTATAAATGAAATCAACATGACTAAAATCAAGGCACAATGAGGACCACAAATTGGTCTGTGATGTAAACAGTAATCTGAATACAAAACTGGTCAATAACAACAGAAGCAGGATACCAGAATACTTTTAAAGTCTACTATATGTTTATCATCTCATTTTATCTGTCAACCTGTATTTGTATTGCAGGACAACTTTTGTTAAAATCGTCATTTACTAAGTGCTATAGGACATCAACTGGCAGTTTAGGTGAAAATGGACAATATTTACTATAGAACAATAACAATTCTGGCCATTCAGTTTTTTCTGTCTATAATTAGGGTTTCAAAGATATTAATTGCATTTTATCCCTATATTCTATTTTGAATCATGATGGTCTACAGACAGGAAGATCATGGGACATGTCATTTAAAATAGATGGCCAGTGTTGATTGTGACCTAAAATGGGTTCCAATTGGCACAGCGGTTTCAAAGGAGAAAACTTTTGTTAAAGTAAATAGTCATGATATCTATAGTGAGTTGGTGCCAAGTGATGAGAATAGCTTGGTTGATACTTGGGGTCTGGTGAACTTATCATGACAGAATATTTTCTAGAACTCTGCTATTTTATAACAATACATGTTATAATACTAACTGGAAAAGTAGAATTATAACTAGTCTTTATCTTGTCTTTAGAGCTTTCTTGTAGCAACTTCTCCTGGCCAAGATGTTTGTAACAACATCTAACAACATTCCTTAAAGTGTCCGCCCATGAAGCCTGAAAAAGGATTATACATAAATCAATTTCATCATCTTATAATTGTCTTTATCAATTGAACATGTTTAGTATAAAATTCACCAAAAAGTGAAATTCTTTCATGAAAAAGGATACACGAAAGATAAGTGGAAAAATTCATAGAAATAATGTTTTTCAAATCCATAAAATTCCTTGTTCCCTCCAACACCAAACAATAACACTTACAATTAGTGAACTTGACTTATTACTCATAAAAAAACAACATTTACAAACCAATGATTAAACTGACAACATTCTAAAGGTCAAATGATAACAACCACCAACAAAAAACGCACTACAAATAAAGATATTTTCTTAGAAAGGATTAAAATAGGTTGTTTGGGAATCAAAACTAGTATGATAAAAAGAAATTCTGGGAATTTTGTATGCTTTATTGATTACAATTGGAATGGGTTCTTAAGGCCAAAATAAATAAATAGTGTGTTTCCTATTTCACCCTGAAAAAAATTAGGTAGGGTAGGTAGGTAAAACATTTTATTTTATGAAAACTTTTTTTTTCTGTCGATGATAGCAGAAAGATTCAAATGAAATCATTTGATGTGCCTGCATGCTTCTTTGATATTTATAATAGTACTTAATTAAATCCACATATATTTTTATTAATAATAAAAATTCCCTTTCAATTTAATGTTTTTGTATCTGCAGAAGCTAAACATAACTTTAAGTTAAGGGTATTATACATGTGGGAACAGATTCCTACCCTCCCCCTTTTTTAGTAGTAAATCGATGCTAAGCAGCAGCCTATGATTTTTTTGAGTGGCAATACTCTTGCACGGTCTTTATTTAATAAACAGATGTCTTTTGATGTTTGACAGAATTTAATCTTTAGGAGTGGGGTTCGGACAATATTAAAATTTCAGCTTTTGAGAAAAGTGAGAATCTTTTGTCTTTATTAGTTTATATTTAATATATGGAAAAAAATTGTAGATTTATTTTCCATCTCTGGTCATTCTGGTATAAACTGTTCTGGGACCAGCCAGAGAAAATTAAAAAGAATAAAAGTAGACATGGTGCAGGGGCAGATTCATTTATAAATGAACATGAATCATACACCATGTCTGCCTACTGGGGAAAGCTTTCTGTTTCTTGTTGCACATTTTCTGCCTTTTGTCATCATTAACACCAACTGTCAAATCCCCAAAAGTATTTTAACTCTGAGAGCAATTTTTTACAACAATGGTAAGTGCATATTTTACACAAAGCTGGATTGATTTATAGCAGTAAATTGATCTCATTTTACTCTTAAAATTTTGGTCAATTATGGTCTTGTCAAATCATGACAAATGTTTTCGTATGTCATAAAACTTTTCTTTTCCCCATCATGTTATTCCTAAAAAATATTCATCATATTGTTATAATTCAGAATTGATGTCATTATATTTTGCAGACATGTCATCACATTTTGCATATTTGACAGCTAAAAATTAGCTGCAGCCATGCTTGTTTATTAAAAATCTTGGTTTTTGAAACGCTTGACTTATTTATATTGGTCCTTGCTATCAAACGTTTTGAAGATCTATAGTTTTCTAAACAGAAAGTCGGATCCGGACAGACCGAAAAATCCGGATTTTTCATAATTTTTTTTATTTTTGTCAATAAAATGTTTAGGGTCGGCGTCAGAAACGGAGGTAGGGTCGGGAAACCGGAAACACACTATTAATTTATTTTGGCCTAAACAATATTCTGCCAGAAACGTGACCAAGGGTCTATAGTAAAAATATAACTGTATCATTTAATTTAGATATAACTATGTTAACTTACTACCTGATGATATTTTATATGTGTCTGTGTATCTGACCATGGCAGGTCACTAGGCCACCAGTCAGGTTTTTCCGTCTTATCTTCCATACTACTTTTAACCATTGATAAGAGTTTGGGAATAAAGTCTCTCAGCTGTCCCTTGAAAAGAGTTCAAATATATTTTTATGTCTATATATTGTGTTTTTTTTTTAAAGTGAAATATATTATTCATCTATACAGCATTTTATACATGAACAATTGACCTGAAAAAGTGCATACACTTAACATCTGATCTCTGTTGAGGTACTGACAAAATATGAAGTTTTTTGTAAAGCAGTACTGAAGAATTGGGTGATAAAACTTTTCTGATCATTCAACATAATTATTAAATTGTAACAGACTGGAAGTAGGCATTTGACAGATCCACATAGAGCACAAACATGTCTGTTACAACTCCTTTATACTGTCAAGCTGCTGACATATGAAGTAAATTATAATTCAGCTCAATAGTCCCAGAGAATTGTGTGACAAAAATATTGTTCCGAAGAACAAACACTGCTCTCCTAGATTTTTTTCCTTTTTGTCAAATATCTCATTCTTTCAATTAAAAGCTCAAAGGAATCAGTTTTGCAGGTAGAATAGATGTACAAATGTAAAATACTAACTGATTCTAAGGAAAACGGTTTGACAGAGCATAATAAATACTGTAAATGATATACCTCTGACATTGTGTTAATTGACAAAATAGGAAGCTGCATTTTCTTTTCAGTTAAAGATGACTGTTTCTTCTTTCCATTTTCTCCTCCATACATTGTCATCTCTGAAATGAAATAAGTGAGACATTTAAAGTACATGTAGTAAACAATCTAAAGTAAATATTATCAACATTCTAAAACAGGTTCGCAAGATAAATTATAAATCATTAAAGTTGAAACTGGCAGTAATGCCAGTCTGATGAGTCAAGTCTGTTACATTGATCTTTAAATTTGATACTTTGTTGTCTTTATAAATTAAATATTATTTGTTTTTGGTTGTGGCTATTTATAGATACCAGGCCATTCTTTTTTCTCTGAATATAAAACCTGCTTAATATATGAAATGTCATCCACTTTTGAAGCTCAATTTCTTTAAAATACTGAATTTGAACTTTTGTCAGCAGTTAGTGCATTAGAAAGCTATATTTATAGTTACTTAAATGAGGTCCATGTCTAACTCGAATAATTAAAGCACCCCCTTACGGTCATTGTAAGCAGGTTTTATATTATAGTGACTGAAGTATTTGTAAAGTGCACTTCAAACAGCTACTTAGTAATCAGTATAAGATACAAGAGGGGATTGAGGAAGTTATGCCTTTGATAATCATACAGATCCAGGAAAATATATTATGCATGGCCTTTATACTTGTTACACAAGCTATGTTTTCCAGTGAATTCATAACTATTATGCCTTAAACATTGATGTTAAAAGAGGCTTATTTAATGCTCCACTGAATAAAACTGTAAAGATGTTTATGATATACTTGTACATGTAGATGAAAAAGAACATATTCTGATATTGCCCTTTCTATTAAAGTCATTAGAAACGAGTGACCCGTGAAAAATAATGTTCTTCCAATTCTTGAACCAATACATACACACATCATAAACTTAGTCTTCTGTGCACGAATTTATCATTTTTTTTCGTGTAAATTTTGTATAAACGTCATTTTTTTTTTCAATCTGTCAGTGTTGTTGTGAAAATATGGCAGGTAAATAAAGTTCGTGTTTTGAAGCCGAAGTTTAACAATTGTCACCTGTTTGTCAACAATCGACAAAAAAGCATGGAAATTGAGCATGTGTTTAACATGTAAATTCAGATAATAGTTTTTTTTAAGGACATCCGTGTGTATTGTGATCAACAGATTTTTACGAGATGGGTCACACTGAGGTCACTTTGCATTCAGAAAATATGTCAGGCAAATTGCTTGGAAGGAAGCAACTAAAATAAAGTAAACTTCTTCTATATATGAATAAATTAAAGAATTTTCTTCAGAAAAAAGTATATGTACATAAGTTTTATAATGAAAACTATCCATTGAGTTATAAAAAAACATATGCATTATTTTTTTGATTTGAGGTTTCTTATGACTTTAAACATTTAGTGCCTGTACATGTAAATATTCAGTTATCCGTAATCACATACAGGCCCATAATCTAAAGTTATCATTCATTATCACTGAACTAGTATATATTTGTTTAGGGGCCAGCTGAAGGACGCCTCCGGGTACGGGAATTTCTCGCTACATTGAAGACCTATTGGTGACCTTCTGCTGTTGTTTTTTATTTGGTCGGGTTGTTGTCTCTTTGACACATTCCCCATTTCCATTCTCAATTTTATATAACTGCCTGAAGCTTATTTTTACATTTATTTGTTAATTAAAATTGTCAGAAAAAGGAAACGCTTTATGAATTACATCTGAATAAAAGGAATAAAATTTTAATTTTATATAAAAGGCACATTTTTTAGCTTCCTAAAGAATGGTGGGGTAAGTGCATCAATCACTTTTCTATTTCAGGCAAGCAGGAATACTGAATGTCATTGCTAAATGTATATATATATGTTTGCAGAAAAAATGTTATTTAATGTCCAATTTTTTACCCATTATTTTTACGATTGTTAGGAAATTTTACAACTTGTTTCTATTATAACTATCAAAATTGATTGGATATTACAGATAGCAGGTTATGAAATCTATTACAGATTACCATCACAGGTAAATATTTACCTTCAGCTAATTTCTGTAATAAACCTAAGGTCTTCTACTATAACATAACATTAGCTCAATCATGATAAACCATATTATCTAACAGCCATTGAAAATAAATTAAAACATGAAAAGGTTTGGAATGTTGGTCCCTCATTACCTGAGAAACAAACTTACATTTAACAGTCAGGGGTATGACTTAAACAAGTGATTTCATTATCACCTATTTTAGATCATTTTAGTGGTTTGATAATTTTAGTTATCACCTATTCATTCTATTTCAGTGATACTTATTATAACACTAGAAACCTTTCTCACTATAGAGTACCGAGATGTAGTTTGGACATATTTTCTATATCTTTTTTCCTTTCTTCAATTCATGCATGGAATTTATTACCATTAGATATTAGATCCATACAATCATCTCCAAATTTCAAAAACACTGTCCAGAGAAAGGATGTTTCATGTTTGGTACCTAAATATTATTTCATTGAAAACAGGATGGAAAATATACTACATACAAAATTACGACACAGATGTAGTCCTTTAAAAGCTGATTTATACTGAGTTAATTTAGTAAATGACCCAAGTTGTGAATGTGGGTGTCCATTATAAGATTCGATTCATTTTTCTTAGAATGTCAACTCTACATAAATTTTAGAAATCACCTCTTTAAAAACATTCAACACTTAGCTGCTATTTCCATAGAACATACTTTATTTGGAACAGACTAAATTACTGTTGAACAAAACACAATCCTTTTCAGAAATATACATAGTTTATATACGCCATACAAAAAGATTTTTTGATTAATTTTGCTGTATCTTAAAGTGTACTCATATCCAACTGTTAGTGTTTTAATATAATATATCTATTGTATAAATTTTTCATACTGAGGGCTTCAACACAGGGATGTTTTTACTTTAAAATAACTGAAAATTATCAAACAACCAAAAATCAAAAAGGAAAATATTTGATGAAAATCCTCCCAGACAATCATGACAATATAAAGGTAATTTGTTGAGTGAGAGAAGTTAATTCATATTCTGTGAAACAGCTGATATTTTTCTATAACAGGTTGTCAAAACTGCATGAATTGTGATAAGCATATATATCCCACTTGTAATTGAAAATCATCAAAAAAAGAGGAAGTAACACTGTGAATGCAATACAACTCCTACAGTGTGGTAATAATAACAAATATAGTGTAGGTAGTGAGTTTTCTAAACAGTCCAACACCAGTGCCATTTTACTCTGTGATTCAATCTTGGGAACTTGCATTTTCTGCGTTTTGCATGCAATTTCACAAAAAATATGTGTAGTTCTTCATATGCACTTTCACACAATTTGAATCTAAAACATTCATGATTTTGTTACTAACTTTAATTTTGATGATACGGTGCATATTACTTTAAATGGTCCAAGGTCAAAAGTGTTTCACACCTAAATAATTATGATATACATGTATATACTTCATGAAGTTCATATTTATAGTTAACACATTTTAAAAATAATCTCTGAAGTTATTTTTGGTCTAAATTAAATGAGGTTCTTTTAGCAATTTATAAAGATATGTTCTCAGCAGTGTCTGGTAATGATCGGCAATAACTTTGAAGTATTTGTCTGAAATTACTGTTTAAAGACATTTTGCTCAAAAATATATATGGGTCAATTCATGTAGTACAATGTAATTACTAGAATGTGAAGGGAAAGAATTTGTGTTTATAAGAAAATGTTTGATGATGTATCACTTGAAATAATTTTTCAGGAAAAACACTCATAAAACAATTTTTTATAAAACGAAAAACCTGCACATATTTCAGAGCAACATTTGTTTTATCAATGATAAGTAATTATAAGATTGGATCTGAAATATGATGACAAATTTAAAAAAAATATGTTGTAAACAGAAACATGCATATTATATATCATAATTTTTCATGATAAAACAAAAAGAAATAGAAACAAAACTTCATACAAATACATGTCAATATTAACTATCAGTAATTTGCCTAATACATGAACATATGTATAAAAAGTAAATAATATTAACACAAATTAATATGGACCTGTGGCTGCAAAAGTTTACTGTGAAGACTTTATTAGACAAGGATTCGTTTCAGGCAAATACAATTATTTACTCAAATGACACAATATAAAATATCTCTGTCCTCATTATTTGAAATATGTATCTTAACTTGTCAACAATACTACAACAAAAATTACTGAGTTTATTGAAATGGTTCAGAATTTAGTTCAGAATATTTTTTAAAGTTAATTTACATTAACAGTCAAACATTGAAAATGATATATACAAAATTATTGAATTAAATTAATATGATGCCAGAAGGTATCCATAATATTAAAGATACACTGTAATGTTTATATCATCAGACATTATGAGGAATTGCATATTATAATCAGATTAAAGTAAATGTTCACAGTTCCTTAATTACATTTACCTAACTACAACTATATATTGTAAATTGACGTCAAAATGCAACGTCAACACGTCAAATATCTAACATCTCGATCGATAAGTATCATGTAACGCTTTAAGTTCACTAATTTACCGTTAATAAAATTAATATCAAATATAATCGATCCTCATATTAATTCCTCTTCAAATTATCTTAAATCTAATAATCTTTATTTCGAGCAAAAAAAAAATCGCAACAAAAAGACGTCAAACATTGACCAACCGTTTTCAGAGAAAAGGTCATTGATCCTTCCGTCGGACTGTCAACAGCCGACGGTGGCCTTCATCCTCAACAATATTCAATTCATTAAGTAATATAATCCGCAACTAGCTTGAAATAATAATTAGAAACTCACCAATTTATTATTTTAAATAAAAACGAACAAAATGACTATATTTTTAAACATCACATGGCAAACCGATGTTTTCGGTTGACAGCTTTGCCTACCATTGCGATACAAAATGGCGTCTGTTCTGAAGGTTTCTGGCGGACATCCGGGGTCTTTGCTTACTTTCGAGCCAAATTGATTACTTCCCTTTGACCAGT
The DNA here is from genome assembly GCF_036588685.1 of Mytilus trossulus. NCBI lineage: Eukaryota > Metazoa > Mollusca > Bivalvia > Mytilida > Mytilidae > Mytilus > Mytilus trossulus. Next base: position 10,480,391 of record NC_086373.1, on the reverse strand, counting down.
GCGTGCAGTTATGGATTTTTTTTTAAAGTATTTTTTTTTTTTGCTATCTTTAGACATAATGTATTAGATATTATATTATATGCTATCAATCATTTTATGTTTAAGTTAGTTACATAAACATGAGACTACTATAACACATGTGTTATAGTAGTTTCAGCATAAACGGCTAAACAAAATAATTTGAAACCACGGATTGTTTGTTTTTTCGATTTTCGACTTCAATGATTTTTTATATGGACAGGATTGTTCATGGTTTTGGGATTTTAAAAATATTATTTACTTAAGATTAAAACCGTGCGAGAACCAATAATTGGTTGTAAAATTCCTAGTAAGGAAATTTTAATTGTAAAGAGGGACAAATCAAAGAAAATCATACACAATTCAAATAGATTCGAAAAAGCTAAAGTATGATAACTAAAAAAAATAAAATAATGAATTTTAGAAATTAATAAAATTTGTAAATTTGTAAATGCATATAATCTTTATATCTTTATTTCTCAACAAACCAAATTACATTGATAAAGCAGACTTACATTAATCAGAGACATATAATATGTCTCTGCATTAATTTAATTATCGTATTTCCGGTGATTTTACCTAGAAAGGTGACATAAGATTGAGCAATGTATTATTCTGTCTTTTTGGTTACAATATATCTTTACATTAACTTAATCTAATTACTAGAGTTCTTTTAAATCACACCTTTGAAAGTGACGCTCAGAAATCAAGCTGAAAAACCGCCTGAAAACATTACAAATGAATCTACATGAAAAGAATTTGAAAATATTTTTATTGATCTTTAGAATAATCCTGTTTAATTATTCCTGCATATATGAAGTAATGATTTATTTATTTCTTTTCCATAAGTTAGCCGATTCACACTCCGTCAATCATACAAATCTGAATCTTCGCTAGCTAGGAGTTACGATCCAGTCAGATGAAAGGACTCAGTGGATTCAATAAGCTCTGGCTAACGAAGATCACGAATCTATAAGAGAAATTTGCTTCTGCAGTCTATGTTACAATATCATTATATGAGTATTCTAATGATTTTTTTTCTCATCAAAAACGAAAGTATTTGATTGCATATTTGACAAAACGTCAAAATACAGCTAAATTCCCTGAACTTATGTCAAGTACAAGAAAACCAGTTCTGGAGAAGCTGTGCTCTTTTATAAAACATATAAATTCTTGAGTTTGTACTCCTGGGGTCTGGTTTTCGAAAGTATCTTATGACTAAGACATGTCTTATGATGGTCTTAGGACATGCCATAGTCGTAACATATGTTTTCGAAAGTGTCCTAAGTTACGATTTGTCATAACTTTTGTCGTAAACTTAAGAACCCTCGCGACATGACTTATGATGGTCTTATGAATGTCAACTAAAATTTTAATTGCTTTTCATGACTTTTTTGGCATAATTTCATATTAATTGTAATACAAATATTTGTTGTGTTTCTCGGTTAGCCAAATAGTTATTTTATTACTACATGAATTAAAATTTGAATCTCCTGCGACATACAATTTGGAATTCTTTTCTAACTTATGGTTTTGTACAATAGATATACATATTATTTCGTTCCTTGTATATTTAATAGTACTATTGACGTATGTGCACGGGCATTTTGTTAAGCGGGTACTCGATTTACCGAATCTATAAAGTATTCACAGTTAAACAACAATTAATGCATGTATGTTGATAGACGAAAGCGAAGTTGAAGATTAAACATATATTACAAACTAAATTTAAACAAATTATCAACTCATATTGCAATTCCTTTTTGTATAAAATTTCAGGTTTATTATAATGGAAAAGAAAATCGTAAATATTTTAGAATAGTAATAACTAATATGTTCATACTTTTCATTTTTATTCTTATATTTTATACTTTTTAAACATTATTTAAAATAATAGAAAATAATGTTCACTTATGACAGTCATAAGAGCATCATAGCTATGACTCTCTTAAGACAGCTTTGATTTACATCTTATGACATATCATATGATAGTCATAAGATGATCATAAAATATGTCCTAAGATATATCTTATGACGTATCTTATGATACTTTTGAAAACCAGGCCCCTGGCTTGTAACCAATGAAACCTCTTTCACTTGTTTTGTACAAGTTGTAAATATTTATTGTTTGTATTTTTACCTCTGTACCGATGTAGTGCATTGGCTTTATGAGAATAAAGATATATATCAAATAGCATTTTCGCTAGCCAAGGTTACGATCCACTCCAGTTCTGTGAATTATTGATTTATGAAAATGAGCATACTATTTCATTCACTATAGTCATAGATGTATGGTTATAGTATGGTATTAGGTTTCTGTTTTACTTTTCCAATCATATTGCGCATATAATATTGTTGTAAAAAGATGCCCTTTATGGGTTCTTGATTAGATTAATAAAAATCTTATCTGATCTTATCTGGTCTTATACACCTAATTCAACGAATGCTGTTGCCACATTTAAAAAGAAGAGTAGTAACCATCATTGTCAAATTTCATGTCTTTTTTATAGTAAAATTATGAATAGCCAAAGACAATTTCAATATAACACATACATAGTTGTTTGCAGTAATTGTACGTAGATACGTTTAATGTAAAACATGCAAACTTGTGTAACGCATTAACAGATTATTTAACATTACGTGACCCGTCTGATCATATATCGGTTTTAAGTAATATGTCATATGAAAAGTCAAAATGATGTCACATAGCATGCTGTAATATTTATTAAAACACAAAAGCTAATTTGCATACATATACTTCGCTGTAACAGGTATGCTTCAAAATCTGTTTTTTAATTTGGTTTCCGTGTCTATTAAAGTTGAGATTTTGTTTGGACTGTGACTATCAAAGAGTCGCTGTTACCCCCTACCTTGGGCCTATTCAAGTCTGTGTCTTCATTTTGTTTAACTTTCGTGCATGAAATTAACATTGATAAGTTTTGTCGGTGTTCAAAATATCTTTAAACTTCCATTATTTTGTCTAAACATCCTCGAAATTCCCAAAATTTGCGGTAAAAGTATTCTCCATAAGCAAGAGATAATCTCACTAGGAGACTGTCTCACTAGGAGACTGAGGCAGTTAGAGGAATTCATGGACAATCATAGCTTTATATCTTAGCTTTTTAAACGACTAGCCTTTTTACAACTGTTTTTCCCATTTTACATAAAAGTTTTATACAAAACATCCGTCTGTTTTTGTAAGATATTTTATTCTGTTTGTATCGATCTGACGAGTTAAGCTCTTTTCGACTGATTTTTACAGTTTGTTTTTATGTCGTAATGTTATACCACCGTATCAGGTTAGGGGAAGGTTTGCACCTTCAAATACGTTTATCCCCGCCACAGTCTTAATGTGCCTGTCCCAAATCTGGCTCCTTGCTGTAGTTTAGTGGTTGACGTTGGTTTATGAATTTCATATTTGTTTTTCGTAATTTTTTCTGTTATCATTGAAATAAGGCTATATAGCTGTTTGTTTTATCAGTTGAATATTTTCCCATTTTTCGGGCCATCTTTCTATATTTTTAATTGATAAGTCATTTTACTTTTTATGTTAATCAAATATTTTTTTCAAGATTTATTTCTCGCACGAGGAAGTGGACGTTTTCATCACTTTCTTCCGAGAAACACATGCGGAGTCCGAACAGGTCTTATCAATATCTCGATCCTAATTTGTTTATGCAATGGAATTTTCATGAGTAAGTAGTTTCAGCTGTTCACATCTTTTTATGATTTGCCATTGATCGAATCGTAAATTAATGTGATGCATGTGGTTATAATATCTTTAAGCTGCAATACAATTTTGTATATATACTAAACCATATTTAGAAAACGATACATTTTTTTCTGTGCTTTTGGTTGCAAACTTTCTAGTTCTTTCCTGTAATCCTTGTGGTTGACTAATATATATATAAGAGCACATTATTTTGTAGATATATATATCACTTTTATATAGCTATACATGTATTTTGTGTTCTGAATAATAAATTCTAGCTCACCTATTCTAGCATTGTTCGGCTCAGCCTATTCAATATGTTTACAACGTGTCATTCTATGGAGAATGTTGCGTGATAATTCCTGGAAATTTAATATCAGTAATATTTTATACATGGTTTCCGTATAGTAAGCTTATCAATCATCAGAATATTGATATTGGTTTATACTGATTTCTGTACGTGTCACATGATCTTGGAATAACTTTCATCATGTAAACTCGAGACTGAAAGCTTGAGAAAAGCAAATAATGCCTTTAATCACAAATGAAATATTTTTGAGCATCACAATCTGAAATGTCCTAAGAACAAAAAAGTCCTAAGCAGTTAACTTTTATTTATACAGTTCCGAATTTATAGAAATTGTGAATAAAAATTTAACAGGAAATATACATCAAAATGAGTCCAGATCTCCAGATAAAGCACAACATATATATTCAATACGTCATCATCTTCCCATTCAAGCGGAAAGAACAGCGTAGTTTGCTGTACGGTTAATTTCTAGATTTAAGCAAAACTCTGAAGCAGACCCTACTGTATATGTAGTATCATTAGTTTGATCAAGGATTTGTAAAGTTTACTTTACGAATATCCTTGGTTTGACTGGAATAGATGTGATCAACATGTTCGCAATATTTTGTGTGACAAAAACATCTAAATAGCGAAACGTGCGTGAAGTTAAAAGATTGTGTCAGCTTATTCTTAATTATTGTGAGAAACTGTTTTGAATATAGAAACAAGTAAAGAAGCAGAGATGCTACAATCATGAATGTTGCACAGAATATAAATATTTAGGTATACTATTCAAGCCATCAGGAATTTTCACTAATGCTGTAAATCTCCTATGTAAAAAAGCTTCTAAGGCATTGTTTTGTATTAAAAAAATACTCTACTCAGATAAGATGGATGTTTCTTCCCATATGAAACTATTTAATTCTTGTGTTAGTCCAATATTACTGTATTGTAGTGAGATATGGTCGCTAAATATTGTGAAGAACAACAAAACTCTTGAATCTCAATATTTATCTATGGAATCAGTAAAACTCCAAATCAAATTTGCGAAAGGTCTTCTAAATGTTAATTCAAAGGCAGTAAATACAGCTGTATTAGCTGAATTGGGAATGTACCCTATTGGTATACAGGCCCTTAAGTCTTCTATAGGATTTTGGTTACATATTTTAAAGTCAAATGAAAATGAGTCTTTATTATATAATGTTTATAAAGCTAACAAGCAGTTAAATGATGGATTTGCTTCAAAAGTTAAAATGCTACTTTCAAAATTAAATTTCACTCATGTTTGGGAAAATCAATGTACCTTCTCTAAAAAACGATTACTATTAGCCGTCGTGAAGAAGCTCAATGAAAATTACATTATATTTTGGAAAAATTGTCTCTTTAATGATGAAAATTCAATAAATGGAAATAAACTAAGAACCTACAGAAAATTTAAAGTTAAGTATGAACTAGAAAAGTACCTTTTATTGAATTTAGATAAAAATGTTACAAAAAATTATGCTAAAATAAGAATAAGTAATAGTATGTTGGCTGTTGAACGTGGAAGATACAACAAAACAGCTCTAGAAAATAGAATATGTCCTTTATGCCATAAAGAGTTGGAAGATGAATTTCATTTCATCATTACATGTTCAGAAATTAATAAAACTAGGATCAAAATGTTTAATGAAATTTCTAATATTGTCCCCTGTTTTAATTCCATGAGTGAAGAAAATAAATTTGATTTTATATTTTCCTGTGAAGAAAGTGATATTTTACTTATCATTGTTAACTACATAAGTGAAATGTATAATGAGAGAAACAATTATAATGTCAATATATGAACTGTGTAATGTATATTATAACATATTTTTTGATACATAAGCATAATATTTTAATACATAACTTTAAAGAGGAGGCATGCTGTCAATAATAGTATTATAATTAATACTATTGATCTATGTTTTTGTTTTTCTTTCAATGCTACATGTTTGTAGTGTAACTGTTTATTGACTATCGTTTTGTAATTTTAATATGCCTGTTTGTTTGTTTTTTTTTGTTGTGTATTTTAGTAACAATCCTATTGTTTGGATTTCAAACTAATAAAATTCTTATTCTTATTCTTATTCTTATTCTTATTCTTAATAGGAATGCCATTTAAGTAGTTGAAAAACAAAATATCCAAAATGTAGAAGAGGAAGAAATTACAAAGAGGCTATCAAAATTATAAGTCGAAGAGAAACCGAAAACATTATTGCAAAACAAAAACCCGGACGAAAAGACAAACAACTTTCTCTAAAACAATACATAGAAAGTAAAGACCGAGTAACAAGAACCCAACAATACATAGAAACTAAATACCGAGTAACAAGAACAATACATAGAAACTAAAGACCGAGTAACAAGAACCCAACAATACATAGAAACTAAATACCGAGTAACAATGAGTAACAAGAACCCAACAATACATAGAAACTAAAGACCGAGTAACAAGAACCCAACAATACATAGAAACTAAAGACCGAGTAACAATGAGTAACAAGAACCCAACAATAACCGTGTGCTCCTGAAGGATAACTAGATGTATAGCACCCTTGTATTCGGTGGTTTGTCATCTCTGGTCATGTCCCATTTGAGGAACAGATGACTGGATTGTGGCTGTAACAATTTGAACGTATGACTATCCGTTGTCATATGTAACACAGATTTTCAATAACGGTCAACAAACTAGTGATGTGAATTACTTAATTTCAAAAGCAATATGTAGCTACAATGTAAGCAGTATTTTCTATCAAGGAATTAAAGAATGGTATGGATATTAAGCTCTAGCATATCGTGTAGACTTTCATTGCTCTGGTCTAGGTCATGTTATGAAGCACGCTTGACCTATGATATCTATCAGTGTGATACCCAGTCCAAATAATTATGACATGTCAAGGCTATTTTATTTTTGTCTGGGACGCCTTCCACACCTTTTTTACGTAGGAAGGCGTCCCAGAAAGAAATAGTCTTACCAGACGTTGGTAGGCGTACCAGAAAAATAATACAATAACCTTGCTATAGACGTCATAAACATTTGGACTATGTGATACCGATGATTGATCATGCAAGTCTCATATTCGTATTAGAATTCTGATGAACAGTTCCATACATTCTATGTTTTACCTGATTAAATCAAATATAAAATAAAATATATACCTTCATGTGCTAATTTTTGAGTAAAATGAGGACGAAAATTCAGATATTTGCTTAAAATTCGGATTTGTGGACGCATTTTTCCTTCCGACAGAAAGGCATAACTTTTTTGTTTTGAGAGAAAATACGCAAGTTTTTAGCTGTTTTTTGTTAAATTATTTTTAAATAAGTATATCCTAAAAATTTATGATTTTTTTGTTTAGAAATAACTCAAATTTATAAAATGTTCACTAGTGTAGAAAAACGTCATTTTTTGCTGTACATTTATCATTGTTTTTTTAATTGCAATATTTACGTTTTCGTGAAAATTGGTACAAATAATCAAACCAAATGTCATTTTAAAAAAGAGGATTCCATAATCTCATTTTAAAGATAAATCAGTTTGAATGATAAAAATCAGTCTTTTCCCGAAATGTTCGAGACCACTTCACCATTTGAAAATCGCGCTATACAAAACTCTGAAGGCACGCAAAAAGGGAAAGAAATATATGCGGTGTTTGAGGGAAAACAATCTACAGTTTTAAGTTTAACAATATTTTATTGTTCAAAAATGACAAATGGATTAGACACAAGTTTTTCAACTTTAAAGTCTTCTCCAAAACCAATCTATGAAAGTATTCATGGTATTTGGTCGGTTTTTGCCATGGCATTTTCAGTTCGATTCTGATTTACATATAAATATTTAACACAATATATGAGGGGGAGGACAGGGGTAAGGGAGACAGGGAGAAAGGGGGTAGGAGAAAGGAGAAAGGGGTGGGAGAAAGGAGAATGGGGGTAGGAGAAAGGAGAGGAAGGCTGGGAGAAAGGAGAAAAAGTTGGAGAAAGGAGAAAAAGTAAAATATCTCTCCTTTTAAAAAATTATCTAATATTTCAACAAAAAAATATCAAAAGGAGATGTTTTATTCTAATGGGAGAAAGGAGAACAGGGGTAGGAGAAAGGAGAAGAGGGGTGGGAGAAGGGTACCCCCTGTCCTCCCCCTCATGTATAATGACGATTTAAGCGAGCCGATTTTAAGAAGAGTTTCATTTTTCAAGCATAAAATACACGTGAAATGCGAACAATAAACGTAATGCGGGAAAATGATAACTTTATGAATGAAAATTTATTAGCACTAACACATTTAATAACAAATAAATGGTTATTGCAACAAAATAATGACAAAGTACAACTATGTGCATGATATATGTATTATATATATATATATAACATGTATTTTGTCGCTACTGTGGAAAGACGAACAAATATATAAATAAAGAAGGCGCGAATCAATATGAGATGTGACATAACTTTGGTTAAGAATTTGTATTTAGTCTATCTTTTGTACGAAAAAAGTAAAATCCCCTATCATGGCATATACTGAACTCAAAGGAAAATTTAAAACGGAGAGTCCCTAAAATCAAATAGCAAATTAAAAAGCTCAAAGTTGAAACACATCAAACGAATGGAAAACAACACTGTCATATTCATGACCTGGTACACACATGTTCTTACATAGAAAATGGTGAATCAAACTTGGTTTTATAGCTAGCTAAACCTCTCACTTATATGACAGTCATATATAATTCCATTATATTGACAACTATGTGTGAACAAAACAAACAGACGAAATAGGTAAAATGTCAAAAATATAGGAGTACGACAGTTAGTATAGTGTTGTACATAATCTTAATCACTATAAACATATACAAATATGTAACAAAGAAGCAAAAAAAAGCTCACTTACAGAGGAAATTGTCATAAATGATAGCCAAGAATACTAGTACAAAGCAGGGACTTTCTACCCTGATATACTCAAAATTTTTTTTTGAGACAAGTACCTGTGCTGATATAGTATAGATAGAAAGTCCCTGTACAGAGTCACGTCATATGATTCAAAGATATACAGTGACATTATAGACAGCACGTTAGCAAGAATGAATGACAAGAATTTAACAATTATAGTCATGAAGCAATAACACGGGATGTATGAAGAACAACGAATGATGTGTGTACAGCACACGAGGCACGTCTAGGAAATAAATACGCCACAGGAAATTAATATAGAAAACTGCCCACTACGCCTTACCCCTAAACAGTATACACAAATCTTTACAACTAAACACGACTATGATAGCATGCAAATTATGCAAGTGGACTTCCAAAAATGAATAGATAAAATATCAATTAAAAGATCATTTTTAAAAATATTATTAATATAATAAAAAAATGATTAATTCTATTGATACTGATTTTTGTCAAACTATAAGTAATATCATTAAAAATATTTTTATTAATTTCATCAAAATATTTATTAATATTATCATATTGTTTTATAAATATTATTAATATTAATAATGTTTATTATATATCATTATTATTTATTATGCATATCAATAGATTTATGTTTATTATAATAATTATTATTTATATAATATGTTTATTATTATAATTATTATTAATATTAATATGTTTATTATTATAATTATTATAAATATTAATATGTTTATTATTATAATTATTATTAATGTTAATATGTTTATTATTTTAATTATTATTTACATCAATTATATGCATATTACTATAATATGTCTTATTATTTATTTTTAATATTGATATTATTTATAATTAATAATATTGATATTATTTATTATTAATCAACTTGATATTAAAGGGTTATTCCCCAAAATTCATGCAAATTCAATAACCCTTTTATTGTATAGCAGTATAATATTTGAAATTAAAAATTGGTTTAAACTAAGATTTTGTCGTTCATGACGTCATGAATTTTGAAGCTTTATTGCACTAGTGCAATATTGGTATTTATTATATACTTAGTAGTAAATACAGATAAATGGTATGTGTAATACAGTCATTGGCAAGCTTGCTGTATCAGCCACCCGTGATGATATCGATATCAGCACGGTTGCAAAAGCTTTATCACACCTTTATTATGTATGACGTCATGCCATCGATTGAAGTCACTGTTGAAGGCTTTATGATCCTTTATCAAATACCTAATCTGTATGACGTCATGTTAACCTCCTTATCTGTATGACGTCATGTTACATAATTTTTTTTTACTTGAGGTTCATGTATATAATAAAGTGTATATGATATTGCTTTTTCAATATCACACACCATATCAACCCTCAACCAATATAATCCCTCGAGCAGAGCTCTTGGGATTATATTGGTGTCTCGGGTTGATACGGATGCGTTATTGAAAAAGTTTTATGATATTCACTATTTATTGCACGTTAACTTTCTGTGGGAAATATTATATTGCTTTTCAATAATATTGATATTATTTATTGATAATAATATTGATATTATTTATTATTAATAATATTGATATTATCTATTATTAATCATATTGATATTATTAATTATTAATTATATTGATATTATTTATTATTAATAATATTGATATTATTTATTAGTAATAATATTGATATTATTTATTAGTAATAATATTGATATTATTTATTAGTAATAATATTGATATTATTTATTAGTAATAATATTGATATTATTTATTGTTAATACTATTTATATAATTCATTATTAATAATATTGATATTATTTATTATTAATATTGGTATTTATTGCACGTTAACTTTTAGTAATAATATTGATATTATTTATTATTAATAATATTGATTTTATTTATTTTTAATAATATTGATATTATTTATTATTAATAATATTGATTTTATTTATTATTAATAATATTGATATTATTTATTATTAATATTGGTATTTATTGCACGTTAACTTTTATTTATTATTAATACTATTTATTATATTGATATTATTTATTATTAATGATATTGGTATTATTTATTGTTGATAATATTGATATTATAGGGTTATTGCATGAATATTGGGGAATATTGTCCCGAGTAGAATCTTATATTGCACGAGCTTGCGAGTGCAATATATGTTCTACGAGGGACAATATTCCCCAATATTCATGCAATAACCCTTTTATTGTATAGCAATATAATATTTGAAAGTAAAACTTGGTTTAAACTCAGATTTAAACGTTAATGACGTCATGATTTTTGAAGATTTATTGCACTAGTGCAATATTAGAATTTATTGCACGCTAACTTTTGGTTACGTTCTGTGGGAAATATTATATTGCTATACAATAATATTTATTATTAATACTATTTATTATATTGATATTATTTATTATTAATGATATTGGTATTATTTATTGTTGATAATATTGATATTATTTATTATTAATAATATTAATATTATTTAATAATATTTTGGACATTATGGATATTATTATGATTGATTATGATTGATTGATTGTTAGCTTTACTTCTAGTGGCAAATAGTTCATGCATGATCATGCATGTTCAGGACAACAATATTTAATATTATGAATATTATTATTTTTATTGATATTTATTTTCAATATTATTATTTATTAATATTATCAATATCTTACTGTTAATATAATTGTTTGCTGTATTGTTGTTTAATATTTTTTTATTTGTTTTCTGTGATTAATATTTCACAAATTAATCGTCATCTATAGAATATGAAATCAATTATTTTGACTATTTCATCACGTGAATATTTCAATGAAATATTATCAGTATGCAAAATTATCTTTTCGGATCAAATTAGCTTACTTAAACAAAACATCTTTATAAAGCTTACAGATATTTGTAAATGTTTTTATTTTTATCTCGACACTGTCGAAAAAATAAAGCGTCGTATAAATCTCGACATAAGATTTGTGACGTCATCAAATTATGACAACAGCGAGCACCGACTCCATTCTATATCCGCCATTTTTTAAAAAGAAGCTTCAATGGGACGACATAATGACAGAAGACTTTGACATACATGCATGGATTTTATGTGCAAAATATGCATAAAATGTGAATAAATACATCAAGTGTGTCATACGAAAGGTGAGTTTTTTGTCTCTATTGAATAAAATGAGCCAAAATATTGTTCGAAGCGGGCGAAGCGGACATGACCTAGCGGCCATTCACTTGCTTTTGTTCTGAGCCCGATTCGCAAACACTTCATATGATATACGTAAAAGAAATGTAGGTCAATTGCTGGTTTAAATTTTTATTGAATTTTCATAAAAATCTGTAATTATAATATTATTAAACTTGTAACTTCCGGTTGCGATCTTACGAAACGACGTTAACGCCGTGATTGACGTGAGTTTGTTAGCGTGTCGTTTAGTTGGACGTTTTTGGCCCTTTATAAACTGAAATAGATTGAAAACTGATATGAGACAGCAATAGAGTCAATTCCTTTGTTCCATCTCACAAATCTGTGTCATTGACATTGTCATGAAGTAAATACTGGCAAATTTGTAATCATATTATTATGGCAGCTAAAGTATGCATGATTCATTACACCTTTTGTCTGCCATCACACAGGTTCCCATAAAATTTTGACGTCATAATACACAATATCTGACGCCACAATGGAAAAGTGATTGTTGTATGATGTCAATAGTTCAAGCGGGGCAGATTTTCGTGTTGGCCGGGAATAGGGATAAGATGAATATGTGCGTTATTGCTAGTTTTGTACCGGTTGACTGGAGAAACTGCCCGCTTGAACTTTGAAGTCATACACTCATACAACATGCACAACAATCACATTCTGTTGTTGCGTCAGTATTTTGTATTTCAATGTATGACGTAAAAAAAAATCGCGAACCGTTGTTAATACCAATAATGGGAGACAAATATCAATAAGCTGTATTATAGACAAGATGCATAATTCAAATATAGACTAGATGTATGATTCCATCAACAATTTAATTTTAAGATTATTTAAATTGTATATTTATTTTGGCACTGGCTACTATGAAATGAAATAATAATTAAAAGTTATTGTTACATTTGACACTCAGTGTTGGCTTTATTCAAAACTACCTCTACCCTTTTTTATTGGGAAAATATGCGGCATTTTCATCAAATTGGGGACAATTAAAATAAACCATGAATTTGACTGAAACTTCAATTTACAGACCCCCTTTCAAGAGTCAAACCCTGCTTTGGAAGGAGACTCCTTTTTGTCAGTAATGACACATAGATAGACCCTCGACTTTGTGAAATTACAAAGACACCCATCACAAACGAGTAGTGTATCAATATTTGTGTGGGTTTTGCAGATTACAGAGGTAGATTTAGGGGTAGGGGTGAGGGCAAGGGCCTGGGCCCCCCTCTTTTGTGGAAAAAATTGGTTGGTTAATATATAGGAAATCACTGAAGCGTGACAGGAACAGGCTCCCTCTTGGGCAGTCAGTTGGCCCCCACTTATGAAAATGTCTGGAGCTGCCACTGGATTAAACAGTTCCACTCTGCAATATATGCCTTTTTATACAACCGCAAAACAATTTTGGGGTATATGTAACACTCAGAAACTTCTCCAATTTCCCCAAATTGTCCACATGATGTCACTGAACTGCATAACATGTCTAGTTGTAAAAGGGCACCAAAATGTGTCATTTGTATAAACGCCTAAATGAGTCCATTTCTTATTAAACACCAAAATGTGTCTATATTAATCTTTTTCTTTTCTTTTACTGGAGCTATATTTCTAGTGTCCGTATTATACATGCACATATGTTACTTTGTTATTGTCATTTGAATTTTCAAAAATATGTTCTCATTTTACTATTTCATTAAAAAAAAAATTGTAAGGGTTCCGCGGAACCCAGTGTCTCGCCTACTTTTGCTTTAAATTGCAGGCTCAACAAAAATGAGGTAAAAAATCAATAAAAATATTCCTCTTGATATTATCTTATGATTGTAAGAAGCTTCTGTCCAAGTTTGGTAAAAATTAAAAATAGTTGATGAATCTAATAAATGTTTTGAAAACTTTAACTGCAGACTGTATGTAATGTTAACTGGAAGAAAATCTAAGTCCATTTAAAAGTAAAATACGGAAAAAATGGATTTATTTTTTTACAAAATTTACTTCTGGATACTATCTTATGATCATAAATAAGCTTCTGTCCAAGTTTGGTACAAACCCAGGAAAGTTTAAGAAAGTTATTAAAATTTAAAAAACTTTAACCACAGAGTGAATGTAATGTTTCCCCGCAGAAAAATTAAGTCCATTTAAAAGTAAAATACAGAAAAAATGGATTTATTTTTTTTACAAAATTTACTTCTGGATACTATCTTATGATCATAAATAAGCTTCTGTCCAAGTTTGGTACAAACCCAGGATAGTTTAAGAAAGTTATTAAAATTCTAAAAACTTTAACCACAGAGTGAATGTAATGTTTCCCCGCAGAAAAACTAAGTCCATTTATAAGTAAAATACAGAATAATTTGGAATTTTATTTTTACAAAATTAACTTCTGGATACTATCTTATGATCATAAACAAGCTTCTGTCCAAGTTTGGTAGAAATCCAGTATAGTTTAAGAAAGTTATTAAAATTTCAAAAACTTTAACCACAGAGTGAATATTTGTGGACGCCGCCGCCGACGACGGAATGTAGGATCGCTTAGTCTCGCTTTTTCGACTAAAGTCCAAGGCTCGACAAAAATAGAAAAAAATTACTTTAGGTCTTATAAAACCGGCATTATAAACTTGGTAAAAGTGGGGTCGTCCTTTCAGTCATGTTGAATATAAGCCAAGCTCAGTTAAAAGGAGTAGGGCCGATTTTGGCCTCAATTTTCAAGTTCATCTGACGAAGTATTTTAGACACTTTTTAAACACTTAAGTGACTATTTCAATTGATTCAATAAGTTTTTGTGAAAGATTTTAACCGATTTAGTCATTAAAAACTCTCCGATTCAAGCTTAAAAATCTTTACTTTTCAGATGGTTTTTGTCAAAAATAAAAGTGGCCACATCCGTGTTCATCCTCAATATATTATGTATCATCATCAAATACAACTTACATTTCAATATTATGAATAAACACGAACGCGGCCACTTTCATTTTAGACGGAAACCGTCTAAAATTTAACTAAAATGCTAAAATAGTGAAGATTTCAGTAATTTAGCATGACTTTATGATGCTAGTACCTGATGCATTCTATTGTCAAAAACAGCCCATATTTATGTAGCAGAATCATTCTACTTTCCAAAATAGCTTAACGATTGCATTATCACAATTTTGTAAAACTGCTATATTTTGGGGCAAAAAAGGGGTCTTACTGAACCTACTCCTTTCCTATTCTCTGCACTTTAAAACCTGGAGTATTTTCACTCTTTCATATTTCACAAATCTTATAGTATATGTTATATGATATATTTTATAACAATTGCATTATGAACTTTTGTACTTGCAAAAGTATAACCTCCTCCAAAACATTTAAATTTGGTCTTCTCATTTTTGTCGAGCCTTCGACTTTAGTCGAAAAAGCGAGACTAAGCGATCCTACTTTCCGTTGTCGGCGGCGGCGTCCACAAATATTCACTCTGTGGTTAAAGTTTTTGAAATTTTAATAACTTTCTTAAACTATACTGGATTTCTACCAAACTTGGACAGAAGCTTGTTTATGATCATAAGATAGTATTCAGAAGTAAATTTTGTAAAAATAAAATTCCACTTTTTCCGTATTTTACTTATAAATGGACTTAGTTTTTCCTGCGGGGAAACATAACATTCACTCTGTGGTTAAAGTTTTTAGAATTTTAATAACTTTCTTTAACTATCCTAGGTTTGTACCAAACTCGGACAGAAACCTGTTTATGATCATAAGATAGTATCCAGAAGTATATTTTGTAAAAATAAAATTCCATTTTTTCCGTATTTTACTTATAAATGGACTTAGTTTTTCTGCGGTGAAACATTACATTCACTCTGTGGTTAAAGTTTTTAGAATTTAATTAACTTTCTTAAAATATCCTGGGTTTGTACCAAACTTTGATAGAAGCTTATTTATGATCATAAGATAGTATCCAGAAGTAAATTTTGTAAAAAGATAACTCCATTTTTTCTATATTTTACTTTTAAATGGACTAAGATTTTCTTCCAGTTAACTACATTACATACAGTCTGCAGTTAAAGTTTTCAAAACATTTAATAGATTCATTAACTATCCTAGATTTTTACCAAACTTGGACAGAAGCTTCTTACAATCATAAGATAGTATCAAGAGGAATATTTTTATAGATTTTTTTCCTCATTTTTGTTGAGCCTGGGATTTACAGCAAAAGTAGGCGAGACACTGGGTTCCGCGGAACCCTTACAAATTTTTGATTATGGGCCCAGTTTTCAAGTTGGTCCAAATCAGGATCTAAAATTATTATATTAAGTATTGTGCAATAGCAAGTCTTTTCAATTGCACAGTATTGCGCAATGGCAAGAAATATCTAATTGCACAATATTGTGAAATAGCAAATTATTTTTGTCGAACCTTCGACTTTTGTCGAAAAAGCGAGACATAGCGATCCTACATTCAGTCGGCGGCGTCGTCGGAGGCGTCCACAAATATTCACTCTGTGGTTAAAGTTTTTGAAATTTTAATAACTTTCTCAAACTATACTGGATTTCTACCAAACTTGGACAGAAGCTTGTTTATGATCATTAGATAGTATCTAGAATTAAATTTGGTAAAAATAAAATTCCATTTTTTCCGTATTTTACTTATAAATGGACTTAGTTTTTCCGCCGGAAAAAATTACATTCACTCTAGGGTTAAAGTTTTTCAAATTTAAATAACTTTCTTAAACTATACTGGATTTCTACCAAACTTGGACAGAAGCTTGTTTATGATCATTAGATAGTATCTAGAATTAAATTTGGTAAAAATAAAATTCCATTTTTTCCGTATTTTACTTATAAATGGACTTAGTTTTTCTGCCAGGAAAGATTACATTCACTTTATGGTTAAAGTTTTTCAAATTTAAATAACTTTCTTAAACTATCCTGGGTTTGTACCAAACTTGGACAGAAGCTTGTTTATGATCATAAGATAGTATCCAGAAGTAAATCTTGAAAAAAAAAAATCCATTTTTTCTGTATTTTACTTTTAAATGGACTTAGATTTTCTAACAGGAAACTACACATTCACACTGTGGTTAAAGTTTTTAAAATATTATGAACTTTCTTATTCTATTTTGGATTTGTACCAAACTTAGACAGAAGCTTGTTTATGATCAAAAGCTAGTACCTAGAAGGAAATTTTGTTAAAACTTTGTACCTGTGTATCTGTATTTTACTTATAAATAGACTTAGTTTTTCCCAGTTAACATTACATACAATCTGCAGTTAAAGTTTTCAAAACATTTAAATTTATTAGATTCATAAACTATCCTGGACTTTACCAAACTTGGATGGAAGTTTCTTATAATCAAAAGATAGTATCAAGAGGAATATTTTCATTGATTTTTTTCCTCTTTTTCGTTGAGCCTGCAATCATGGCAATTAACAGCCAAAGTAGGCGAGACACTGGGTTCCGCGGAACCCTTAAGAATTTTTTAATTAGAGTTATCTTTCTTTGTCCAGAATAGTAAGGGTGCAATCAACAGTTTTTTTCTATGACGTCACATTTTTAGGGACCATGCATAAGTGACCCTTAGTGGTGGACTGATTAATAAAGATACTTGTATAAAACTTGATATCACTGGAATCAGAATGTTCCCTAGTTTATAATGAAATAAAAATAATGTGTACTTTTAATATATTAAAAACATTCCATCCAATGAACATGGGGGGAAAAAAGCTCTAATTTTGACAGAAAAAACTTGAAACCAGGTCATGTGCACAGACATGAAGACATGATCCATGCACATTTTTCATAATCAAAACTGTATGAAATTTGTAGGTTTTTACCTGGCCTTTCAAAAAAATCTTGTTTCAGGGTACGGTTTCCTGCTCCGAAAAGAGCTACAGTGGCTGCAAATAAGTTTTCAATTTTCACTGCCAAAAAAACAGGATGTTTACAAAGTTGTCTCCCCTCAAAACATGTAAAGTTAATTTAATTTTTAAAAATATTTCAATCATTCAACCTGTTTTAATTGAAAGCTAATTAACTATTTTTTACAATCAAACACAAAAAACATGATACTTTTGCACCAATTGAGTTAATAAACAGGGGTTTCCCTCCATGGTTATTTTTAGTCAGGGAATAACCCCTAGTTTTTTATACGAAACTGTTTATAGCACCCTCAGCAAGAAATATCTAATTGCACAATATTGTGCAATAGCAAGAATTTATTTGATTGGAGTTATCTTTCTTTGTCCAGAATCAACTTAAATCTTTGTTATATACAATATACAATGTATATTCACTTTTTACTACCAACTGATAAATTAAATAATCTTTACCATTCAGTGATAACAACCAGTTTTTTTTACATCTTTTTTAAAATACTTTATGATGTATTTAAATGAGTAGTTATTGTTGCAAACTCCATTAGAAATTTTAATTGAGATTAGATTTGGAATAAGGGAAAGGGGGATGTGATTAAAAAAAATGGGTTCAATTTTTCTCATTTGAAATTTCATAAATAAAAAGAAAATTTCTTCAAACATTTTTTTGAGAGGATTAATATTCAACAGCATAGTGAATTGCTCTAAGAGAAAACAAAAAATTTAAGTTCATTAGAACACATTCATTCTGTGTCAGAAACCTATGCTGTGTCAACTATTTAATCACAATCCAAATTTAGAGCTGAATCCAGCTTGAATGTTGTGTCCATACTTGCCCCAACCATTCAGGGTTCAACCTCTGCGGTCGAATAAAGCTACACCCTGCGAAGCATCGGGTTTAAATTTTAATAACTTTCTTAAACTATCCTGGGTTTGTACCAAACTTGGACAGAAGCTTATTTATGATCATAAGATAGTATCCAGAATTAATTTTGTAAAAAGATAACTCCATTTTTTCTGTATTGTACTTAAAAATGGACTTAGATTTTCGTCCAGTTAACATTACATACAGTCTGCAGTTAAAGTTTTCAAAACATTTATTAGATTCATTAACTATCCTAGATTTTTACCAAAATTGGACAGAAGCTTCTTACAATCATAAGATAGTATCAAGAGGAATGTTTTTATTGATATTTTTCCTCATTTTGGTTGAGCCTGCGATTTACAGCAAAAGTAGGCGAGACACTGGGTTTCACGGAACCCTTACAATTTTTTTTATATATAGATTTAAACGTGTTGTCCCATTTGAATGGTTTTACTCTTTTAATTTTGGGGCCCTTCATAGCTTGTTGTTCAGTGTGAGCCAATGCTCCATGTTGAAGGCTGTACATTGACCTTAATGTATAAGGGTTTACTTTTTTAAATTGTTATTTGGATGGAGAGTTGTCTCATTGTCACTCATACCACATCTTTCTTTATCTAATTATAGAATATGAATGTTGTTTGAATTTAAATATTATATGTGTTGTAATGATTGTCATGTTTGTCTTGGTAACAATCCAATATTTGGATATTTGGATTTTACACCAATAAAATGATTTCAATTTGATTTGATTTGGTGCCATCAGTTATATTTGACAAGGCAACATTTTTTTTTAATTTCCACAATTTTTATCTAAAACGGTCTACATTACACAATGTACACTTGTAGTAAGAAGAAGTTTCTTTCTGAAGTCATTAATTTTTATACGACCGCAAAATTTAAATTTTTTTTCGTCGTATATTGCTATCACGTTGCAATTGGCGTCCTCGTCGTTCGAATACTTTTAGTTTTCGCACTCTAACTTTAGTAAAAGTGAATAGAAATCTATGAAATTTTAACACAAGGTTTATGACCACAAAAGGAAGGTTGGGATTGATTTTTAGGAGTTTTGGTCTAATCATTTTAGGAATTAGAGGCCAAAAAGGGTCCAAATAAGCATTTTCTTGTTTTTCGCACAGTAACTTTAGTTTAAGAGAATAGAAATCTATGAAATTTTGACACAAGGTTTATGACCACAAAAGGAAGGTTGGGATTGATTTCGGGAGTTTTGGTTCAAAGAGTTAGGAATTAGGGGCCAAAAAGGGGTCCAAATTAGCATTTTTTTTGTTTTTGTACCATTAGTATTATTAGTTTAAACATATTTATTTATAGTGGATTGGGAAACAAGTTTTGCAACTTATATTAATCCCTTTCCACTTTGCGGGTGTGAGTGCTGCCTTGTAGCAGCATTAGCATGCTCTTTTTCAAAATCTACAAGGGTGTCTTTCACGTGCAAGAGATATGGCTCTCTCTTAACACGGGTCAGCCATTTATCGTCCCCGTCCGATGGACTATCATCGTTTCCTCAAGACCATACTCGCCAGGGCCGTAACTACCTGCTCCACCCCTGAATTTTCTACACCAAATTTTTTTTTTGAAGTAATAAAATGAAATATGGACAAGATGTTCACAAATTTGTATTAAAAACAACACAAGTTTACAGTTATCATGGTTATAACAATTATCATGATACGTGATATATCTGTCATTTGCCGGATTGTTTTTTTTTCAAAAGTGAACCATTTCAGTATTTGTTTTAGTTTTTTTTTTTTCGTGTGGCCATCCATCTGTTTATATAAAGAACGTATTTCCTATGTCGTACGAGAACGCGTATAAAACTTTGCTTTAAACAGTTTTAAATAAAACTTAACTGACTTAAGGAGGCTCGCGGGTATAAAATTTTCAGAAAAAAAATAAACTTTTATTTTACATTGCAAATTTTATTAATTACCTTGAGTAGTTGTTACTTTATCATATGGTACAAAAATCATTTCAAAAAATCAATTCCTGTTGACCCCAGGTGACTTTTAAAATGTCGATATCATTGAAAAGTTCTAAATTATCTCCCTTTGGTGCAAAAATGCCAATATTTGGCATTAAAATTGAAATATCTTTTTTAACTCATCGGTGACCTATATTTTTTATTGATTTTTTCGAATAAGCTGTACATAAACTAAATAATTGTAAAAATTAAGCGATTTCTGTAATTTAATTTTTTTTTTATTTCGATATTCCCGCTATTTCTCCTATTAGTTCAACAGAAAAAAAGGACATCAACAAAAATGTATGCTTCTTTAAAAGGCAAATTGTGAACGTAAATGCACGGTGACCCCATTTTTTTTTTATTTCATTTTCTATTAAGAATAAGATAAAGTTCATTTATAGAAAAATATAGCAAATCCTATATTAAATAAAAAAATTCATTTAGACGTGCCCTAGGGGTGCAATTAAGCAGAGAAAGTTCCCATTGTATTGTAAATCTTTTATGATATCGGAAATTCGTTACCAGCTGAATCAGCTGTTGGATATTTTTTTAACGTGTCTAGTCAGACAGTACTTCTCCCAATCAAACGAGAACATTATGGTCATTAAATATTAAACACTGCCATTCGTTGTAGTTCTATACATGTCTGTTCTGCTTTCAACAATATTGAAATTCAAGGTCCTCGATAAAAAAAACAAAAACATATCTTGCATTCTATTATCTTGCTTTAGATGTTTTTTTTAACTTACCAGTTTGATTTCTAGCAAAAATGCCGGTCTGTAAATACAGATAATAAATGTTTGCAAAACAAATTGCTTCCAGGTTCAAGCATTACTGGTGAGTCCACTCCTAAAGTAAGGAAATCGAAGCAAAACGGGTAATTTTTAGCCATTTTATTGAGAGAGAAAAAAGCAAGGAAATCGAATGAAAACGGGATATTATTACCTATTTTACTGAGGAAAAAAAATCGCCATAAAAATTGCTTCAAGGTTCAAGCAAATACTGATGAATTTTTAAGTAAAGAATCGAAAGAAAACGGGATATTTTTAGCCATTTTACTGAGGAAAAAATCAGCGGCCCCAAATGGTGTCAAGGGAGAGCCGAAAATTAAGTCCCTGAAATTTTCATCCCAGACGGGAATCGAACCAGGAACCTTTGTGTTAGTAGTCCAATGCACTAACCACTACACCACGGCTTGGTATTGATTTTTGGAGTTTTGGTCTTTACAGTTTAGGAATAAGGGGCCCAAAGGGTCCTAAATTAAACTTTGTTTGATTATACCCCCGCTTTAAAAAAGGGGGGGTATACTGTTTTACCTCTGTCTGTCCGTCAGTCCTTCAGTCCGTCCGTCAGTCAGTCCGTCCCATGAAACTTTTGTCACATTTTTCTCAGGAACTACAATACAAGGATTTCTGAAATTTGGTTTCAGGGTTTATCTAAGTCAGCTATACCGTGTGATGCGTTTTTAGATTGATCACTTGACTACTTCCTGTTTACCGAACACTTGTATGATTTTACACATGATAGCCAAGTTGAAAATTTTCGTCACATTTTTCTCAGGAACAACAATACAAGGATTTCTGAAATTTGGTTTCAGGGTTTATCTAAGTCAGCTATACCGTGTGATGCGTTTTCAGATTGATCACTTGACAACTTCCTGTTTACCGAACACTTGTATGATTTTACACCTGATAGCCAAGTTGAAAATTTTCGTCACATTTTTCTCAGGAACTACAATACAAGGATTTCTGAAATTTGGTTTCAGGGTTAATCTAAGTCAGCTATACCGTGTGATGCGTTTTTAGATTGATCACTTGACTACTTCCTGTTTACCGAACACTTGTATGATTTTACACATGATAGCCAAGTTGAAAATTTTCGTCACATTTTTCTCAGGAACTACAATACAAGGATTTCTGAAATTTGGTTTCAGGCTTTATCTAAGTCAGCTATACGGTGTGATGCATTTTCAGATTGATCACTTGACAACTTCCTGTTTACCGAACACTTGTACAATTTTACACATGATAGCCAAGTTGAAAATTTTCGTCACATTTTTCTCAGGAACTACAATACAAGGATTTCTGAAATTTTGTTTCAGGATTTATATAAGTCAGCTTTACTGTGTGATGCGTTTTCAGATTGATCACTTGACAACTTCCTGTTTACCGAACACTTGCATATTTTTACACTATTAATATTATCCACTTGCGGCGGGGGTATCATCAGTGAGCAGTAGCTCGCAGTGTACTTGTTTCATCAAAAATTGAAAAAATGGGGTTCTTTGATATGCCGAATCTAACTGTGTATGTAGATTTTATATTTTTGGTCCCGTTTACAAATTGGTCTACATTAGGGTCCAAATGGTCGAAAATTAAACTTAGTTTGATTTTGACAAAAATTGAATCCTTGGGGTTCTTTGATATGCTGAATCTAAAAATGTACTTAGATTTTTGATTATTGGCCCAGTTTTCAAGTTGGTCCAAATTGGGGTCCAAAATCAAACTTTGTTTGATTTCATCAAAAATTGAATAATTGGGGTTCTTTGATATGCCAAATCTAATTGTGTATGTAGATTCTTAATTTTTATACGAGGCCAAAATAAATAAATAGTGTGTTTCCTATTTCACCCTGAAGAAAATTAGGTAGGGTTGGTAGGTAAAACATTTTATTTTATGAAAACTTTTTTTTCTGTCGATGATAGCAGAAAAAGATTCAAATGAAATCATTTGATGTGCCTGCATGCTTCTTTGATATTCATAATAGTACTTAATTAAATCCACATGTATTTTCATTAATAATAAAAATTCCCTTTCAATTTAATGTTTTTGTATCTGCAGAAGCGTTTTTGTATCTGCAGAAGCTTAACATAACTTTAAGTTAAGGGTATACATGTGGGAACAGATTCCTACCCTCCCCCACCCCCATCCCCGGGCTTTTTTAGTAGTATATCGATGCTAAGCAGCAGCCTATGATTTTTTGAAAGGCAATACTCGTGCACCCTCTTTATTTAATAAACAGATGTCTTTTGATGTTTGACAGAATTTAATCTTTAAGGGTGGGGTTCTGACAATATTAAAATTTCAGGTTTTGAGAAAAGTGAGAATCTTTTGTCTTTATAAGTTTATATTTAATATATGGAAAAAAATTGTAGATTTATTTTCCATCTCTGGTCATGCTGGTATAAACTGTTCTGGGACCAGCCAGAGAAAATTTTAAAAGAATAAAAGTAGACATGGTGCAGGGGCAGATTCATTTATAAATGAACATGAATCATACACCATGTCTGCCTACTGGGGAGAGCTTTCTATTTTTTGTTGCACATTGTCTGCCTCTTGTCATCATTAACACCAACTGTCAAATCCCCAAAAGCATATCATTTCTGAGAGCAATTTTTACAACATTGGTAACAGCATATTTTACAACAAAAGCTGGATTGATTTTAGCAGTAAATTGATCTCATTTTACTCTTAAATTATTGGTCAATTATGGTCTTGTCAAATCATGACAAATGTTTTCGTATGTCTTAAAACTTTTCTTTGCCCATCATGTTGTTCTTAAAAAATATTCATCAAATTGTTATAATTCAGAATTGATGTCATTATATTTTGCAAACATGTGATCACATTTTGCATATTTGACAGCTAAAAAATAGCTGCAGCCATGCTTGTTTATTTAAAGTCTTGGTTTTTGAAATGCTTGACTTATTTATATTGGTCATTGCTATCAAACGTTTTGAAGATCTATAGTTTTCTAAACAAAAAGTTGGATCCGGACAGACCGAAAAATCCGGATTTTTCATATTTTTTATTTTTTTTGTCAATAAAATGTTTAGGGTCAGCGTCAGAAACGGAGGTAGGGTCGGGAAACCGGAAACACACTATTAATTTATTTTGGCCCGACCGCAAAATTTCGTAATTGCGCAATAGAAAGAAATATCTAATTGCACAATATTGTGCAATAGCAAGAAATTTATTTTCAATTGGAGTTATCTTTCTTTGTCCAGAATAGGTAGTTAAATCAACTTAATCATTGTTTTATACAATATACAATGTATATTCACTTTTACTACCAACTGATAAATTAAAACAATCTTTACCATTCAGTGATTTTAAACAAGCACTTTTTTTACATTTTAATATTTTATGATGTATTTAAATGAGTTATTATTGTTACAAACTCCATTAGAAATTGGAATTGAGATCAGTTTTGAAATAAAGGATAGGGGATGTGAAAAAAAAAATTGGGGGGGGGGGGGGGGGGGGGGGTCAATTTTTCTCATTTGGAATTTCATAAATAAAAAGAAAATATCTTCAAACCTTTTTTTGAGAGATTAATATTCAACAGCATAGTGAATTGCTCAAAGGGGCAAAATTTTTTTTTTTAGTTCATTAGACCACATTCATTCTGTGTCAGACACCTATGCTGTGTCAACAATTAATCACAATCCAAGTTTAGAGCTGAATCCAGCTTGAATGTTGTGTCCATACTTGCCCCAACTGTTCAGGGTTCAACCTGTGCAGTCGTATTAAGCTGCGCCCTGCGGAGCATCTGGTTGGTCCTGTTTTCAAATTGGTCTACATTAAAGTCCAAAGGGTCCAAAATTAAACTTAGTTTGATTTAAAAAAAAAAATGAATACTTGGGGTTCTTTGATATGCTGAATCCAAGCATGTACTTAGATTTTTGATTATGGGCCCAGTTTTCAAGTTGGTCAAAATCAGGATCTAAAATTATTATATTAAGTATTGTGCAATAGCAAGAAATCTTCAATTGCACAGTATTGTGCAATAGCAAGAAATTTTCAATTGCACAGTATTGCACAATAGCAAGAAATCTTCAATTGTACAGTATTGTGCAATAGCAAGTATTTAAATTGCACAGTATTGCGCAATAGAAAGAAATATCTAAGTGCACAATATTGTGCAATAGCAAGAAATTTATTTTCAATTGGAGTTATCTTTCTTTGTCCAGAATAGGTAGTTGAATCAACTTAAAATCATTGTTTTATACAATATACAATGTATATTCACTTTTACTACCAACTGATAAATTAAAACAATCTTTACCATTCAGTGATAACAAGCACTTTTTTACATTTTAATATATTTTATGATGTATTTAAATGAGTAATTATTGTTATGAACTCCATTAGAAATTGGAATTGAGATCAGTTTTGGAATAAAGGATAGGGGATGTGAAAAAAAAATTGGGGGGGGATCAATTTTTCTCTTTTGAAATTTCATAAATATAAAGAAAATTTCTTCAAACATTTTTTTGAGAGGATTAATATTCAACAGCATAGTGAATTGCTCAAAGGCAAATCAAAAAAATTAGGTTCATTAGACCACATTCATTCTGTGTCAGAAACCTATGCTGTGTCAACAATTAATCACAATCCAAGTTTAGAGCTGAATCCAGCTTGAATGTTGTGTCCATACTTGCCCCAACCATTCAGGGTTCAACCTGTGCGGTCGTATAAAGCTGCGCCCTGCGGAGCATCTGATTTTAATTAGGAATAACCCCAAAACATTTTAGGCCCAATCGCTACATTTCCTGTAATAGATTGTACAGTATATATTGTTAACATGATGTTGTTCAAATAATACATGAAAATGCAATATTTGGTGAGTCTTTAGTGATCATGGTGATGCTCAAAACCTAAAATTTATTAAAAAAAATGATAACCAGCTGTTAAAGGCAGTTTATGATTTGAAGAGCTTTTAAAATATCAGAACTGCTGAAAAAAGGGAAGTCAATCCTGCCATAAGCCAGCCTCTCAATATTAGGATTATTATAAAAGGAATCATCTATTGGTACAAAATAATTTACATAGTAAATGATTAATCCCACTGTACTAGAATTATTTGTATGTTTGCTCGCAATTTTTGTCAAAAATTAATTTATATGTTACAAAATAAATTTACAATGTTGATAACTAACAGCATTTAACAAACACAAGTTAATAAATTACCATTCATCAACTGTGTCCCCCCTCATAGAATTGGTGTTAACGTTATTGATTTCATTTAGGATATACATGAATAAACCCTAAGCGTATAATAATATTACGGACACGTTTGAGGAACATAGACAAGTTTTAGGGAATTGGACACGTTTGAGGAACATAGACAAGTTTTAGGGAATTGGACACGTTTGAGGAACATAGACAAGTTTTAGGGAATTGGACACGTTTGAGGAACATAGACAAGTTTTAGGGAATTGGACACGTTTGAGGAACATAGACAAGTTTTAGGGAATTGGACACGTTTGAGGAACATAGACAAGTTTGGGGGAATGGAACACGTTTAGGGGGGGGGGGAGGTCATGTTTGGGAGTGTTACATATTTGCGATTGAGTCAGCTGTTGCTAGTGAAATTAATAATTTTGTTTATTTAAATTATAGTAGAATTGTTTTATTGTTGATTTGATATATATGTGAAGAGGGAGATATGTTTCAAATTTCCAATTCATCTTAGTTGAATTTAAAAATTATGTATTACAGTTGAATCAGTCAACAAAATGGTTCATCTTTGTTTCACTTTCCATGTTAAAATTCTTTTACTTTTAATGGCTGAACATGACTTATGCATGCATATCAAATCTCTATCTAATAGGTTAAATTGAAGATCACATTAATAAGATTTATTGAGGTTGAATTATTCACTTTTTGAATTTCTGCAGATATCTCAATCAACAACCATTCTTGACCTATCTTTTAAATTTTACAACCCAATACCAAATATTGGTAAAATTCAATTTGAACTTGTAAGATCTTCATATACATGTATAGTCAATTGGTCCCTTTCTAATCATTTGTAAGATCTTCATATATACTTGTATAGTCAATTGGTCCGTAAGATCTTCATATACATGTATAGTCAATTGGTCCCTTTTCAATTGTTTTAATATGCATATGCAACATCATTTACTTCTGAATGGTTATATATTTTTTGACAAATTTTTACCATGACTGTTGATTGAATAATCAATTGATCTTTAAGAGTTTATCAATTCACATTTAAATTTTACTTTTATTTTTCTATTCATATATATTTTGGTCTCTAACATGTCTAATAGTAAATTAAAAGTATGGAAATTAAAGGTTAAATTATTGCCCTTTTCAAAGTACAAATGTATTGTTATAAGTGTAAATAAAAGCAGATACAGGGGAGAAGCCTTATGCCACCTGGACACTGCCCTTTGCAACCATGAGGTGATAACATGCTTTGATATATTTGTATATGTTCTGCAGAGGTTTGTTACCTATTAATTGTGTAGATATGAACTTATCATACATATTTTTTTTTATCAGATTATTTATAGTATCCTAGCAACAGAAATGGAGATTTGTTCAGCATTAACATAAAGATGATTGTGGAACCAGGGCCTCCTCCTGATATAGACATGGCTTCAGAGTTACCTCCCCTGTCAGTAGATACCATGTCTCAGGTTAGTGTTATAGGTCTGGAACCAGGGCCTCCTCCTGATATAGACGTGGCTTCAGAGTTACCACCCTTGTCATTAGATACCGTGTTATAGGTCAGGAACCATGGCTTCAGAGTTACATACCATGTCAGTAGATACCAGGTCACAGGTTAGTGATATAGTTCAGGAACCAGGACCATCCGACCTCCTCCTGATATAGACATGACTTCAGAGTTACCTCCCCTGTCAGTAGATACCATGTCACAGGTTAGTGTTATAGGTCAGGAACCAGGACCATCCGACCTCCTCCTGATATAGACATGGCTTCAGAGTTACCTCCACTGTCAGTAGATACCATGTCACAGGTTAGTGTTATAGGTCAGAACCAGGGCCTCCTGATATAGACATGGCTTCAGAGTTACCTCCCCTGTCAGTGGATACCATGTCACAGGTTAGTGTTATAGGTCAGAACCAGGGCCTCCTGATATAGTCATGGCTTCAGAGTTACCTCCCCTGTCAGTAGATACCATGTCACAGGTTAGTGTTATAGGTCAGGAAACAGGGCCTCCTGATATAGACATGGCATCAGAGTTACCTCCACTGTTAGTAGATACCTGTAACCATGTCACAGGTTAGTGTTATAGGTCATGAAACAGGGCCTCCTGATATAGACATGGCTTCAGAGTTACCTCCCCTGTCAGTTGATACCATGTCACAGGTTAGTGTTATAGGTCAAGAGTGCCACTTGTTAAGCTGTTGAAAGAAATTTTGTGTGTCCATTATGTACCTAGAATTTTGATAGAATAGAGAATGGAAACAGGTGATGTTTCAAAGAGATTACAACTATAGACCAGTACACAGCCCAATGCCCTAATGGGTCTTCAACACAGCAAGAAAATCTAGCTCATAGGGAGGCAATGTTCAGATAGCCCCTACTCAAGAGTGTATACTTGTTCAGCAAAATCCAATATTTTTAAGATAGTTTCTGTTTAGATTCTTTACTGGTCCCTAATCAGGAGTCAACAGGACATCTTACCAATCTTACCAAACTGGATTCTGCTTTGTTAAATATCCTGTTTTGTAGTTTAATGAATTTAGAAAAAACAAATAAAATGTTGGTTACTCATTGAAAAGAAGATGTGGTATAATTGTCAATGAGCAAAGTCTTTACAAGAGACCAAATAACACTGAAATTAACAACTATAGGTCCTTGCATGGAATTCAACAGGGATTAAAGTCCATACTGCATTTTAAACGTGGCAGATTGAAAAAATCAGTAGCAATTAACTATTTAGAGTTATGCTCTAAGAAGTGTAAGTTATATGGAAAATTGCATTGTAACTTGTAAGTACTCTCACACCTTCATTTTTTATACGACCGCAAAAATTAAAAAAAATTTGGTCGTATATTGGTATCACGTTGGCGTTGTTGTCGTCGTCTGCATCGTCTTCCAAATACTTTTAATTTTTGCACTCTAACTTAAGTAAAAGTGAATAGAAATCTATGAAATTTTGACACAAGGTTTATGACCACAAAAGAAAGGTTGGGATTGATTTTGGGAGTTTGGTTCCAACAGTTTAGGAATTAGGGGCCAAAAGGGGTCCATATAAGCATTATTCTTGGTTTTAGCACAATAACTTTAGTATAAGTGAATAGAAATCTAAGAAATTTTAACACAAGGATTATAACCAAAAAAGGAAGGTTGGGATTGATTTTAGGAGTTTTGGTCCCAACAGTTTAGGAATAAGGAGCCCAAAGGGTCCAACATTAAACTTTGTTTGATTTCATCAAAAATTGAATATTTTTGGTTCTTTGATATGCGGAATCTAACTGTGTATGTAGATTCTTATTTTTTGGTCCCATTTTCAAATTGGTCTATATTAAGGTCCAAAGGGTCCAAAATTAAACCTAGTTTGATTTAAAAAATTTTTTTTTTGATTATTGGACCAGTTTTCAAGTTGGTCCAAATGGGGGTCCAAAATTAAAATTTGTTTGATTTCATCAAAAATTGAATAATTGGGGTTCTTTGATATGCCAAATCTAAATAAGTATGTAGATTCTTAAATTTTGGTCCCATTTTCAAATTGATCTACATTAAAGTCCAAATGGTCCAAAATTAAACAAAGTTTGATTTAAACAAAAATTTAATTCTTGGGGTTCTTTGATATGCTGAATCTAAACATGTACTTAGATTTTTGATTTTTGATTTTCAAGTTGGTCCAAATCAGGATCCAAATTTATTATATTAAGTATTGTGCATTAGCAAGAAATTTTCAATTGCACAGTATTCAGCAATAGCAAGATTTTTTTCTCATTCTAGATTTCATAAATAAAAAGAAAATTTCTTCAAACATATTTTTGAGAGGATTTATATTCAACAGCATAATGAATTGCTCAAAGACAAAACAAAAATTTTAAGTTCACTAGAACACATGCATTCTGTGTCAGAAACCTATGCTGTGTCAACTATTTAATCACAATCCAAATTTAGAGCTGAATCCAGCTTGAATGTTGTGTCCATACTTGCCCTAACGATTCAGGGTTCAACCTCTGCAGTCGTATTAAGCTGCACCCTGCGGAGCATCTGGATTTCTCATACTTTAATATGATTGATTCAGTGAAATTGTTGTTGATTATATAAGTATGAAGGAAGTAGTTTGAGATTAGCATTATAGCAATGAGTTAAGCTGAAATACTTTATTTGAATGAGTTTTTATTTTACAGATCCAGTTGACGGAATTTATTCCACACTTAGTTTGTCTAGTCACAGGAAGGGAACAACCATACTTTGGTAAAAATCAGTACAAACCTGTCTGGTGGCCTGATGGAGTGGCATGGACAACTCCAGATGAAGAATCAGATAATACTTTAGCATTACAGGTATTTAAAATAGTTTTATACATGTGAACATGCTTTACTGTGTGATCTGTTTTGCTTCAAAATATATTTTATTTAAATACTTGGTGCAATATATGAAATCATAAGATCACAAATATTTGCATTTTCTAAATGACTCCTTGCAACCACCTTATCACATACAATGTCAACACACAGATCTCTCTACACAGATATTCAGACACCACATATGGTCAGCATATTATTTAGATATCACACATTTATGACATTCAGCTTATTATTCAGATATCACACATTGCCAGCATACTATTAAGATATCACACACTGTCAGCTTATTATTCAGATATATCACATTCATGACACTGTCAGCCTATTATTCAGATATTACATTCATGACATTGTCAGCATATTATTGAGATATCACACATTGTTCGATTATTATTCATATATCACACATTGCCAGCCTATTATTCAGATATCACACATAGCCAGCATACTACTTAGATATCACACACTGTTTATACACTGTTTAATTTTTTTGTCGTATATTGGTATCACGTTGGCGTCGTCGTCATCATTGTTGTCTAAAGACATTTGGTTTTCGCACTCTTAACTTTAGTAATAGTAAATAGAAATCTATGAAATTTAAACACAAGGTTAATGACCATAAAAGGACAGTTGGGATTGATTTTGGGTGTTTTGGTCCCAACAGTTTAGGAATAAGGGATCAAAAAGGGCCCAAATAAGCATTTTCTTGGTTTTCGCACAATAACTTTAGTATAAGTAAAAATGTATACAGAAATCTATGAAATTTTCTACGACCACAAAAGAAAGATTGGGATTAATTATGGGAGTTTAAATCCCAACAGTTAAGGAATTAAGGGCCAAAAACAGGTTCCAAATAAGCACTTTTCTTGATTTTTGCTCAATAACTTTAGTAAAAGTTAATACAAATCTTTTATATATTTACACAAGGTTTATAAAGTAAGGTTAGAATTGATTTTGGGAGTTTTGGTCCCAATGAATTCAGGTCCTAAAGGGTCCCAAATTAAACTTTGTTTGATTTCATCAAAAAATGAATTATTAGGGTTCTTTGATATGCCAAATTTAAGGGTGTGTTCAGATTCTTAATTTTTATACGCCTGTCTTTTAGACGGGACGTATTATGGTATACCGTTGTCCTGTCGTCGTCCTCACTTCGGACAATAATTAAAAACGCTTTCACCAATTTCCATGAAACTTTAGCGAATTGATTATATCTATTGACGTAAGCTCCCTTTCGTTTTTTTTCAGATTTTAAGTTTTGAATTTATGGGGCTTTATTCATAAAAAAGGGGGGATTTTCAACACTTCGGACAATAACTCAAAAACACTTTCACCAATTTCCATGAAACTTAAGTGAATTGTTTATATCTATTGAGTTAAGCTCCCTTTTGTTTTTTTTTTAATTTCAGATTTTAAGTTTTGGATTGATGGGGCTTTATTCATAAAAAAAGGGGGGATTTTCAACACTTCGGACAATAACTCAAAAAGGCTTTCACCAATGTCCATGAAACTTAAAATTATATTAAGTATTGTGCAATAGCAAGAAATTTTCAATTACGCAGTATTCTGTAATAGCAAGAAATCTTCAATTGCACAGTATTGTACAAAAGCAATAAATCTTCAATTGTACAGTATTGCGCAATAGCAAGAAATAACTTGTTGCACAAAAATTGAATATATGGGGTTCTTCAATATGTTGAATCTAACCATGTATTTAGATATTTAGACGACTGCAAAAATTGAAAATTTCGTGGTCGTATATTGGTATCAAGTTGGCGTTGTCATCTGCATTGTCTTCGTCTGTGTCGTCTGAATACTTTTAGTTTTCACACTCTTACTTTATTAAAAGTGAATAGAAATCTATGAAATTTTGACATAAGGTTTACGACCACAAAAGAAAGGTTGGGATTGATTTTGGGAGTTTTGGTTTAAGTAAATAGAAATCAATGAAATTTAAACACAAGAGTTATGACCACAAAAGAAAGGTTGGGATTGATTTTGGGAGTTGAGGTCCGAACAGTTTAGGAATTAGGGGCCAAAAAGTGGTCCAAATAAGCATTTTTCTTGGTTTTCGCACCATAACTTTAGTATAAGTGAATAGAAATCTAAGAAATTTCAACACAAGGTATGACCATAAAAGGAAGGTTTGGGATTGATTTTGGGAGTTTTGGTCACAACAGTTTAGGAATAAGGGGCCCAAAGGGTCCAAAGTTAAACTTTGTTTGATTTCATCAAAAATTGAATAATTGGGGTTCTTTGATATATGCCAAATCTAACTGTTTATGTAGATTTTTAATTTTTGGTCCCATTTTCAAATTGGTCTACATTAAAGTCCAAAGGTTCCAAAATTAAATTAAGTTTGATTTTAACAAAAATTGAATTCTTGGGCTTCTTTGATATGCTGAATCTAAAAATGTACTTAGATTTTTTATTATGGGCCCAGTTTTCAAGTTGGTCCAAATCAGGATCCAAAATTATCATATGAAGTATTGTGCAATAGCATGAAATTTTCAATTGCATAGTATTCAGCAATAGCAAGAAATCTTCAATTGCACAGTATTATGCAATAGCAAAAAAAATTTCAGTTGCACAGTATTGCGCAATAGCAAGAAATCTTCAATTGCGCAATGGCAAGAAATATCTAATTGCACAATATTGTGCAATACAAGAAGTTTTCAATATTCACAGAGCTCCAGATAAGCTGTGTATTTGAGTGATCACGCAATACAAATTATAAAAAACCCAAAGCAATAGCCCATTGCAGGGTTCAATAACCCAATTAATTCAAAGGAAAACTCAATTATATGCCAAAACCATGAGTTCTCAACCCTTTTATTGGTTACCGTTTGCGTTATTTACCCTAATCTGTTTACAGTTGTCGCGTAAACTATTTTTATAATATTTATAATTGGGAAATTTCCTTTCGTTCTAAAAATATATCCCTGCATCAAGTAGCTGAAATGGGTCCCTGTTTGAGTTTTCTGTTGCTCTATAGGTACACGTGTTATTGAAAACATTTCGATCTTCTCTCCGTTTATCCAATTAGCGTGTGTCATGTAGTCATATTTTTTTCGCATTGCTCTGGATTTATCATAACATACATTAAATTAAAACGAAAGTGAATGTCCGGTAAACATATTGAATAGAAGCATGAATCTGCTTCTTTTGAAAAGCTGAGGGAAAGTAATGATGATAATAAGACTCAGCCAGTGTATTTAGGAAGGGTCCATCGAACGCACAGGCGTACCTTAACGAGAACATTGCAAATAAACACTGGGTTTGTCAAAAAGGTTTATCAGTTGGAAAAAGTGAAAGGCCAAATCAATAATGATAAAGCATCAGAAACCAAAAGTTCTAATAAAAGACAACTAAACCCAGATTTAGGTAAATTGAATAAAACAAAATCATTCAAGTATAATTAGAGTTTATGTACTTTTTTTTTCTTCATTTTCGTTTAATTAATGAACACACACAGGCACTGGTCTCAGAATTTATTATATAAAGGTATAAGACCAGTGCCTGTGAATACACATATCCATTTTTGTGAGAAATACAAAACTGGCAGAAGGTTTGAAACGGGACACAAATTAAAATTACAATTGCTCCTCAGTGCATAAACCCAATAAAACAGCTAGCAAATAACCCTAACGGTTTTCCCTAAACCAAATAAAACAGCTAAACAAACATGACAAAGAAAGAAACATATTTAAGATGGAAAAAAATCTGGGGTTGATATTGCCTAAATGTTCAATATTGTGTTGATGAAAAAACCCAATACATTAATTAAGGAGCTTGGTGGTGAAAAAACCCAATTTGATATTAACCTCAGGGGTGAATTGGAATGAATAATGTAATTAAAAAACTTTATCACCCAATTATATAAGAAAATGGTGGGTAAAAACCCCAATTTGTGAATTCTTATCTGGAGCTCTGAATTATTCTTTGAAAATTTGAGTTATCTTTCATGGTCCAGAATAGTAGTTGAATCAACTTAAATCATTGTTTTATACAATGTACAATGTATTTTCACTTTTACTACCAACTGATCAATTAAAACAATCTTTACCATTCAGTGATGACAAGCACTTTTTTACATTTTAATATTTTATGATGTATTTAAATGAGTAGTTATTGTTAGGGGCCATTAGAAATTTGAATTGAGATCAGTTTTGGAATAAAGGAGAGGGGGATGTGATTTTTTTTTTAATTTATATTCAACAGCATAGTGAATTGCTCAAAGACAAAACAAAAAAATTAAGTTCATTAGACCACATTCATTCTGTGTCAGAAACATATGCTGTGTCAACTATTTAATCACAATCAAAATTTAGAGCTGAATCCAGCTTGAATGTTGTGTCCAAACTTGCCCCAACCGTTCAGGGTTCAACCTCTGCGGTCATATAAAGCTGCGCCCTGCAAAGCAACTGGTTGATATTTGGACCCGGTTATCAAATTGTTCCACATTGAGGTCTAAAGGGTCTAAAATGTAACATTATTTGATTTCATCAAAAATTGAATTCTTGGGGTTCTATATATAATATGCTGAATCTAACCATGTATTTAGATTTTGAATATTGGACCATAATAGGTAAATGTCCAATTTAAATTTTTTGAAGTTTAAGTTCTTAGACCGCATTCATTCTGTGTCAGAAACCTATGTTGTGTCAACAATTTAATCACAATACAAATTCAGAGCTGTATCAAGCTTAAATGTTGTGTCCATACTTGCCCCAACTGTTCAGGGTTCGACCTCTTCTTTGTCCAGAATAGTAGTTGAATCAACTTAAATCAATACTATATACAATATACAATGCAATATTCACTTTACTACCAACTGATAAATTAAAGCAGTCTTTACCATTCTGTGATTACAAGCACTTTGATTACCATTCTAGGGTAATGCCCCTTTACAAATTGAAAAATTGAAGAATTTTTTAGTTTCTGTTCTCTGCCTCAAATAAATTTAACGAAATGTGTATATAATGCTTATTACCTCTAAACTCAGTTGAAGCAGTTTCACTTTTACAGTTCTTGAGTTATGTCCCTTTATAAGGTTATATGCTAGCAGGGGGCATCATCTGTGTCCCTTTGGACACATTCCCCATATATGTTTTTTAGAAGTTCCTTTTACAGTTCTTGAGTTATGTTCCTTTATAACGTTATATGCTAGCAGGGGCATCATCTGTGTCCTTTTGGACACATTCCCCATTTATTTTTTAGAAGTTACTTTTATTTAATATTAGTTTTAACCATGCCTGTATGACATTTCATATTTTAATATTTTATGATGTATTTAAATGAGTAGTTATTGTTGCATACTGCATTAGAAAACTTGAATTGAGATTATTTTTGGAATAAGGGAAAGGGGGGGGGGGGGGGGGGGGGGGGGTGAAAAAAAATGAGGGGGGCGGTTAATTTTTTCTCATTTCAGATTTCAGAAATTAAAAAGAAAATTTCTTCAAATATTTTTTTTTATATTGAATTCATATTAAACAGCATAGTGAATTGCTCAAAAGTAAAAAAAAAAATTTAAGTTAATTAGATTACATTCATTCTGTGTCAGAAACCTATGCTGTGTCAACTATTTTTAAAATCACAATCCAGCTTGAATGTTGTGTTCATACTAGCCCCAACTGTTCAGGTTCGATCCTCTGTGGTCGTATAAATCTGATCTCTGCGGAGCATCTGGTTTACAGTTTTGCAAAATGTTTTTTTCCGTAACTACTGGGCAAAGTGCATTATAGATAGATATATTGTTAACAGCATATAGATAGATATATTTATTGTTAACAGGATATAGATAGATATTGTTAACAGGATATAGATAGATATTGTTAACAGGATATAGATAGATATATTTATTGTAAACAGGATATAGATAGTTATATTGTTAACAGCAAGAGTTTTCATTAATATCAACAAACACATCACCATCACCAAAACAAAATTTTGTCATGAATCATCTGTGTCCTTTGTTTAATATGCACATAGACCAAAGTGAGCGATGCA
Organism: Mytilus trossulus; assembly: GCF_036588685.1. Classification (NCBI taxonomy): domain Eukaryota; kingdom Metazoa; phylum Mollusca; class Bivalvia; order Mytilida; family Mytilidae; genus Mytilus; species Mytilus trossulus. The sequence goes on along the minus strand of NC_086373.1, from coordinate 10,443,201 downwards.
GGCTCTTTAGAGCCTCAAGTTTTTCAGATATCGCTCATTGTCAGCTTCTTATTTTGATATCACACACTGTCAGCTTGTTATTCTGATATACATCACACATTGTCAGCAAATTATTCAGATATCACACACTGTCAGCAAATTATTCAGTTGTCACACACTGTCAGCCTATTATTCAGATATCACACATTGTCAGCATATTATTCAGCAATCACACACTGCCAGCATATTATTCAGATATCATACACTGTTAGCATATTATTCAGATATCACACATTGTCAGCATATTTATATTCAGAAATATCACACTGTGAGCATATTATTCAGATATCACACACTGTCAGCATATTATTCAGAAATCACACACTGTGAGCATATTATTCAGAAATCACACTTTGTCAGCATATATATATTCAGATATCACACACTGCCATCATTTTATTCAGATATCATACACTGTCATCATTTGATTCAGATATCATACGCTATCAACATATTATTTAATTATCCCACATTGTCAGCATTGTCAATGTATATTTGTTCCACCCAACAAATGTTCCAGTGGAAACTTTGTTATAAACAATGTCATATTATTTGTTCCTGTTGAAATAAATATTCTATATCATTTATTCTGTTAGGAACATTTACTGTAATATTTATTTATTGTTTCCATTTGGAACTTATATTATGATGGAACTTCTATTCCATGACACCAAACACTGACAGCATGTTACTCAGATATCACACATTGTCAGTATATTATTCAGATATCATGCACTATAAGCATATTATTCAGATATCATACATTGTCAGCATATTATTTAGAAATCCCACATTGTCATCATATTAGGCCAACCTTAAAAATATGTTTGTTTGCAGTTTTCCGACTGTACCTTCAGACTGAAGGGTCGGTAGGTAGGAAAAATATTTTATTTTATCATCCAAAATACAGTTCAAACAAGCAGTTACACTAAACCAAGTTTCTTGTGAAGAAAAAAAAAACATTTTAAAACAACAAACACTTGACATGCTGAAAACCAAATTTCAAATGAACAGGCATTTTCAGATAAAAAACTTTTTAACCAAAACTGAAACTTTAACATAGTGTCATTTAATATCCAATATACGACATAAAATATGGTATGATTATTAAATACTGGAACATTTATAAACAAGGAATGTCATTATGACTAGAACTGTTTTAAAGAAATATATTCAGAAATGTATGCTTCTTGACTAGAATGTTTTCATGAGTAGAGTATTTTCATCAAAAATGTATATATTATAGATTTATAAGACAATTATTAAAGAGTGTATTTTAAATAAAAAAAAATAACCATTGAATCTTCTTCAATTGAAAAAAAAGTATCAAAGACATCGGACTGTTTTCATATTTCTAACAATATTTAATTATATGTGATAAGGTTATATTTTTTCCAGGCTTTAATGAAAACCAAAGGAATCTAAAGTTTGGGGTGAAATCCATCGCACCCCATTAAAAGTAAATGGTCTGTACTGAAATGTTTTTTAATGCATAAAAAAAATTGGCAGCATAGCTCCTAAGGACATGTTTTAATAGAATTCACACAGGCCACACAGTTTGGGTATATTTAATATTGTAAGAAAGAGAATAATTGCAATGAGTGGGGCAGCCCCCCTTATCCTAAAGGAGCATACTCATTGCAATCGAAGATAGATTTAATATAGAGAGAGTATATTTATTTTTCAAGCTAACCATTCATTTTCTCTACATCTTTGTGTAGTTTATATGGTTGCTTCTTGTTGATTTGGCATGATCTATATCCATTAACATATCAAATGAGCCCTTCCTCGGTACAGGCGTGTTTACAGATATCCATGAAGATTTAAGTCACGGAGGAGTGGTTTCATCTTTGCCTTTTCACAACGATTTGTAGAAAATATGCTTCAAGCTGCTGTCGAATTATTTAACCACTGAAATTGGTTCCATAAAGTCCGGCTCCACAGATTCTGAACCCGATTTGTTTGAGACAGAATGGTTATCGTGTCAGTTATGAATATCCGCTGCATCATCGTCAGTGATATCATCACACATCATTACATGCGCCTGAATCTGTATAAACAGTTTACTAATAAACTTTTTCGTTTGTTATTTGTCTTAAAATTGACACGAGATGACAGCGTAAAGTACTCCTCCGTGACTTTATGGATACCTGTAAACAATTTCCATGTGCTTTATCATTAAATGGTCACATGAACGCTTGACGGGAAGCAAAGAAAAACCGAACTTGAAAAGCGTAATTGACCCAGACTTTAAATCATTTCCGGAAAGGACCCAAAGTTCCGGATCGCGTCAATAGTGGTATTAAAAAAAAATTCTTCAAATTTACAGCAATAAAATTTTCACAGTCGGGAGGATTTTCAAGGGTCGGTCGGTAAACTGCAAACAAACAATATTTTAATTTAAGCCTTATTCAGATATCACACATTGTCAGCATATAATTCAGATATCATACATTGTCATCATATTATTCAGATATCACACATTGTCAGCAAATTATTCATATATCCCACATTGTCAGCTTATTATTCAGATATCACACATTGTCAGCATATAATTCAGATATCACACATTGTCAGCTTATTATTTAGATATCACACATTGTCAGCTTATTATTTAGATATCCCACATTGTAAGCTTATTATTTAGATATCACACATTGTCAGCTTATTACTCAAATATCACAAATTGTCAGATTTTGTACACCTTCAACATTTTATTTAGTTTTGTTACATTGTCTGCATATTATTCAGATCTCCATCACTGTCAGAATATTATTCAAATCCTTTGCACTGTCAGAATGTTATTCAGATCAGCATATTTTTTTTTTACAGATACAAGCCCAGGAATTAAGAGCAGTTGTAAGAAGTTGTTATAAACATCTTGGCCAGGAAAGTTTATTGGGAGGGGCTTCTGAACCGTCAGAGATAGCAAAGGTAAAAATATATTAAACCACTGATTAAGTAATAAATTCTGACTTGACAACTGATCCTAATGTTATCATTCTTTATGAACTGGCTCAAAACCTGGAAAGTATAATGTTCATAATTTATTATATTACTGTTGTTCAATTACTATTTATTTCTCATTGTTTGGAGCTCCACATGGCTATCTCATTGAAACCACACATTGCCATTTGAATGTAAACAAGGATTGATTTGAATCTGGAATAATTTTTAATTGAGGAAAACAGATAAGAAATTTACAGTAAAAACTAACCTTACTAAATGTGTTAGACACATGGCTAAGGTCAATTTTACTTTTGCTGATCTTTCAGTATGAACTTCATGTAACTTACTCCCACTCATGACTAACTCTATTTAGTTGGGTTAGTTTTTGTCGTCAACAGTGTATAAGTTTGTGATTAGGTCTAGTTTATGGTGAACAGCAAGTGGTAGGTCAATTATATTTGGTATGCAGTTGTATAAGCATTGGCACATCATTTCCATGGAGATTATTTGGCCCTGCCCCCTCAGTCATGGTCTATTGACTTCAAAACTTTTGTTTATTTTACATGTATTAGTTTGTGATTATGTCAGTTCAAGGGGAACCATTAGTGGTAGGCCAATATTAATTGGTATTCAGTTGTATAAGCTTTGACACATCTTATTTCCCTGGAGAATATTTAGCCTTGCCCCTCAGTCACAGTCTAATGACTGAAACTTATCTAAAGTTTTCATGTATTAGTTTGTGATTAGATCAGTTTAAGATGAACTGCTAATGTTAAGTCAATGCTATTTGGTATGCAAATTTATTGGTGTTTGCAAGTATTGTTGCCATGGAGATTGTATAGCCCACCCCCTCTTCATGGTTCATTGACTTTGAAACTTTTACATAGTTTACAAGTTAATATTTGTATTTAGATTTGGGAACAACTTATAATAAGTCAATGGTATTTGGTATGCAGTTGTATAAGCATTGGCACATTTCATTTACATGGAGATTGTTTAGCCATATAACTCAGTCATGGTTCATTGACTTTGAATATTTGCATAACTTGTGTAAGATGTTAGAGTATTGCTATTTGGATTTCAACATTTGCATAATCAAAATTACAAAAAAGGTGAGACATATCTCTGTGATAACAGTTTATGATCATACATTTCTTATAATTTTTCATAAATCAAAATTATTCAAGACTCAATCAATTCCATGTTTGTAGCTCCACATTGCCTTCTAAAAATATCTTCATCCTGCCTTCTCATAGTTCCAAACTACATCCAACAATAGCCCAAAATTGCCTGCTCACAGTAGCTCCATGGTTGCTTCACATTTTTACAGTCAATAATAAATTTGGAACTATACCATTCTTCACATTTATGATATATTAAAATCTTTAACAAAATTGGAATACTGTACAGTACATATGTGTTGACATACAGCATTTATTTTACATGGAAAAAAATAAATATTCAAAATTAACATTTTTTATCAAACAAAAATACCCAGACATTTGTGAGTTATCTGTTATGAGTGTTAGCTTCAATTTTAACTTCCTTTCATCAGTCACTTAAATAATGTCAAATGATAGAGTTCACGGTACAAACTTCCATTAAATGTTGGTTACTGTTACTATTTGTAGGATGAGGTGGTAGAATCTCCTGCCAGTCAAGAAACCAGTCTGCCTGATACTGGAGGTAATAAGGCCAAGTAGGCAAAACAATTAGTACAGTACAATTTGTGATAACTGGTGATTGAAATTTTCTTGAACTTTTAACTCAAGTAAGCTATTTCCAAGTAGTTTATCAAAATGGCCACCATTACTAAAAATAGAACGTAAAGGTAAAACACATTTATTGTCTTACATAATATCTTAGAGGAGTCCTGGTTCTTTAATTAGGGTTATTGACAAATTTTCATGTTATGCGAATGGACCACTTTCGAGTTCATCTGTCACCTGAATACTCGTCAATTAGGCACGCCTTTGTGACGTCATTTACCAGATAGAGGGGGTCGCCTGTATGCCTGCACTATTAACGTTCATCAGGCTTCTTAGTGATCGTCATTGTGCATGATAAACTAGAAATAATTTATGTTTTGTAAGTACTTAATAACAATTCCCTAATGACAACAGTGCTGATTGTCAATTATTAGATATAGTTTGCTGAATAAATCGTGAAATATAGTATTACAATTTTCCAACCACTCGTTCAACATTGGAATGAAAGTGACAATGCCCCTAAACGCACAAATAATGTTCACTAAAACAGAATGCATTGAACTCGAAAGTTGTCTATTATCTCTTTAACTATACACAATATTAAAAACAGTATGCAGCAAAAAAGATCATCAATGCAGGATCTTCAAAAACACCAGTATGATCAAAATCATTGGGTTACTACTTGCAGAGTTGTGATCCTTATAAACTTCTTTTATATGTTTCATAGTCTTTGTCTTTATTTTTTATGTCACACAATTTATAAAGATGTGAGTTGATAGTTAATGAGACAACAAGCCACCAATAGAAGTATACATGAAAGAAAGAAAAAAACAAAGCAAAAAAAAAAAAATTCCCCAATTCTAGACATTTTTTTAATGAATCCTACAAGTAACTGCAGTCATCAGTGATACAAGCTAAAAGATTGTGCTACAAAGTAATACAAAAAGGAGCTAATGGCGATTCTATCAAAATTTAACTTCCAATTACTAGATCTTCAATTTTAATGCCTGTAAATCACATTTTTTCTAAGCATTTGGAATACTGTAAATCAGTGTTATTTTCTACTTTTGTAGGTGGTTGTCAAGAAAGTGTTGAAGATCCTATATGGATTTGTTTTCTGTGTGCTCAACAATTCGCTGATCAGGAGGAATTAATGACTCACCAAGACAAGTGTGAAGAAGAGGCTGAGAAGGAGGAGTCTAACCCCCCACCCCCTCCTCCTCCTCCTCCTCGTCGTCCTCCCACACCTCCAGTAAGAAGGTTAAGACCACGTCGTACTAAACCAACACATATAGTTATACAGCCTCAAACCCCACAATATCAAGTCCAGCCAGTTAAATTAGTCTGCCATAGGAGGAGACGATTTACACCAGAACCTTATATTCCTCCCAAAACGGAGGATTTTCTGAAAGCTCTTAATTTGTATGACAAACCAAAGGAACCTCCACGAGTTGTTACCCCTGTCTCAGATATTGATAGTGATTGTGAAATTATTGACGTCACATATGGTGAATCTGCTGTACAGACACCTAGAACTCCCAAATCATTAATGTCACAGATGAGTAGAGACACACATAACAGTTGTAGAAAACGACACTTAAGTTTTACTCAGGCATTGGAACTTCCTGAGGGCTATAGCTCAGAAGACTCAGAGAGTGAAACTGAAAGTGGATCTCAGAAAAACAAATTGAAAACTCCACTTGGAACTTTACTTTGTGGCGTTGATTTAACTTCCCCATTAGGGCAGAGGGTTAAGAAACATTGGAAGATTGATACAAATTATACAATCATAAGTGGAGATAAAATAGAACAGTTTTGTTCTGGACCAATGAAAAATGATTTTGTGGAAAAATTACGCCACAGAGGAGAATCTTCATACCCAATTGTATTCAATAAAAAGAACCGAAGGCATATGTCTAAACATAAACATTCATATAAATTTAACTCAGGACAAAGAAAGGAATTCATGATGTGTTTAAAAACTGGACTTACAAAAAGAAGCAGAAAATTATTGGAGGATATAGTGAAATGTAGTGTTAAACTTGACCGAGTGAAACCAGGAGTGATAAAGAGATGGTTAAAACCTAAGCCCCCTCCACCCTATCCTTATGCATACATCCGTAGAATGTATGAACAGGAACATCCTATCATTAAGAAAATAGTACAGAAACCTAAACCTGGACCTAAATATGCCAAATTAAAACAAATAACTGATGGTCTTCGCAAACTTAACAGGCCTCACAATCTTCTTCCAAATCAGCGAATGTTTTCTAAAGTAGTTCATAACCCAGATGGTTCTACTAGTATGAGAATGGTTTACCAACATCCCACTTCCCAAGTTAGGCCTCAGTTTAGCAATGTGCCAGGTAATAGACGAAAACAAACATTTAATCAAAGTACGGTGAGACAGATTGATCCAGATGACATTGAGATAATTGAACTGTCATCGTCTGATGAGGAGGGTGATAAAGTACCTCAGCAACCTCATCAGCCAGCTTCACTCCCTCCTAAAGGGATGACCACATTTAAAAACATAACTGGGGTAGCAACAAGTCCTCAGATAGCAAGGAGAATGGCAGTTCCCAACTCACAAAAGCTATTCAGGTCACATCAGCAGCATTCGCCGGGTATGATGTCACCAAGAATGACTTTTTACCCAAGACTTCAGCAGCAAGTCTCAAGGCCTATAAGTCCTTCAAATACAAGAGAAAGAATATTTCAAGGTGTAAGGGGAATATTAAGTCCGTCATCTTTACAAAATAAATCTCATGCTACGATACATTCCTCACCTCCAGGCGCCAGTACTTGTAAAGAACTAATGCAAAATTCCAAGCCTGTATCAGGTTTTGTAAATAGAGCAATGTTTAAAGAGACACCACAGATCCTTAGAACCTCTCAGAATAGTCCATCCAAATCAATGAACAAAAACTCACCAAAAGCAGCCGGTTTTCCTGGGTATGTACGAATGGACTACACAGTTCCTGCTGATTCTACTACTAGTTCTGTAGGTGCAAGCTTTAATGTTAAATATACTAATGGATCCCCTGTTATATCTAAAACTATGGTCCAGCCTGTACAGACCAACAGATCACCATTAATTGCAAAACCACGAGATCCTATAATGGAGTCTGACGTCATTGTTATTGATGATGAAGATTGATGTTAATTAATTATTTATTTATCATAGTCATGCTGGTATTCATGTAAAGTTGTCTTTGTTTCTAAAAACATCATGTTCTAAAGCAAAAGATGTTTTGCATCTAGGATTTTTGTGTGTTAGTTCCTTCTGTATACTTTAATTTTTGCTTTAAGCAATATACTTTGATGCAATATAAACATGATCAATATAAAGGCATTCATTTGGCAAGTTCTTAATTTTAGACTTCTACTCTATGTTCAAAATCAGAAGTTAAAAGTTTAGTTTGTTCAAATTATCATCTAAAAGCAGCATATAACATGTATAATAGAAGATTATTGGTTACAATTTTCCTTATTAGATATTTATGAATTATTAAATGCTTCTTTTTGGTAATTTTATTGGGGCATAAAGGCTTTTAAAGAATCACATTTGGTACGAAGTACAGATTAGCTTCATACTAAACAAAGCTTTCAACTGTTTTCAACCTAAGAATTTTTTTTATTGAGAAGCATTAAATTCTTATGATAACATTTGTATACTAAATGTACAACCATGATAATAGAAGTTCAATCAAGCCTTTTTTCTGTTTTTTTTTTAATAAAAATATTTAAATGTCATGAGTCCATGCAGTCATAGAAAATAATTAATGCTTGCAAGTGAATAATAAATAGTAAGAAGGACATATATATTCACTAATATTCATGCAATATCCCTTTTATCATTGTAAAGTAAAGATTGAAAAACTCAGTAGACATATTTTTGTCACTGATGACTGCTCTAATTTGAAGGTTTATTTGCACTAGTGCAGTACAATGCATTATTATATACTTAATTCGGGAACTAATCTGTATGAAATATTTTGTTACTGTACTATGAATATAGATTCTTCCACTGCAATCAATGACAAAATTTCTGCTCTTGAGACAGCTCCTTCGAACATTTAGTTTGATAAATTTATTCCTGACTGTCTTGTTAAAAACCTGCCTCAGATTCTATTTGTGAACCAAATCTTGTATTTCTTTATTTAAAAATCATTGAAATGTTTAGTTATAGATTATTAAATTTGATATAATTAATTTATTAGCCAAAGAAGTAAATTTATAGCAATTTGTGTTTAAAGAAAACTTTATATAGAAAATACTAGTCCAAATAATAAGAACGTCTGGAAAGGCTTTTTGTCGAGCCTTCGACTTTTGTTGAAAAAGCGAGACTAAGCGATCCTACATTCCGTCGGCGTCTTCTGGGGTGTCAACAAATATTCACTCTGTGGTTAAAGTTTTTGAAATTTAAATAACTTTCTTAAACTATACTGGATTACTTCCAAACGTGGACAGAAGCTTGTTTATGATCATAAGATAGTATCCAGAAGTAAATTTTGTAAAAATAAAGTTCCATTTTTTCCTTATTTTACTTATAAATGGACTTAGTTTTACATTCACTCTGTGGTTAAAGTTTTTAAAATTTTAATAACTTTCTTAAACTATCCTGGGTTTGTACCAAACTTTAACAGAAGCTTGTTTATGATCAAAAGATATTATACAGAAGTAAATTTAAAAAAAAAAAATCCGTTTTTTCCGTATTTTACTTTTAAATGGACTTAGATTTTCTGCCAGGAAACAACACATTCACTCTGTGGTTCAATTTAAAAAAAAATTAATAACTTTCTTATACTACTTTAAATTTGTACCAAACTTAGACAGAAGCTTGTTTATGATCAGAAGCTTGTATTAAGAAGGAAATTTTGTTAATATTTTGTACCTGTGTATCTTTTTTACTTATAAATGGAGTCAGGACTTAGTTTTCTTCCAGTTAACATTACATACAGTCTGCAGTTAAAAGTTTTTAAACATTTATCAGATTCATAAACTATTCTGGATTTTTACCAAACTTGGACAGAGGTTTCTTACAATCAAAAGATAGTATAAAGAGGAAAAATTTAATTGATTTTTCCCTCATTTTTGTTGAGTGTGATTTACAGCAAAAGTAGGCGAGACACTGGGTTCCGCGGAACCCTTACAAATTTTTTTTTTTTTTTTGCTTTGACAATTTTCTGGTACAGACTAAATTATAAGAAATTACCAATAATGCATATAATATTCTTTAAGAAGTCAAATTCATATAAGGCAGCTATGGTTATAAATTTTATAATCAGAACTTTGAAAATTTATAGCTTTAATTGATGATGATAGCACTATATATTGTCAAACAGTTAAATTGATGTGACTGGGGATTAGATATCTTGATTGGACCTGTTAGTTTTCTGATTAATGATCCAAATTCCCTTTAATGAACTCACTACTACAGGGGTGTTAAAAGACCATGCCAATGCATGGTGCACAATTAACACATCAATTATGTCATCTATTGTGTTTCACAAGTAAAACTTTATCAAAAATAAAATTTAGTAATGGGCATTAATCATGTAAAAAGTAGAATCTGAATACCATTTTAGAACAGATGGGATGTAAAAGGCTTCACCAACCTATTTTGTATTCTTTTCTGTTTTTCTTATAAAATGTAACAAACTTTTGTTTGTTATAAATTGTTAATATACATTGTATAACCTTAATAAACCGCTTTCATAGTGCTAATTTTATAAGAGAAAAAAAGGTATTGCCAAAAAGGGTTTGTCTGATACTAGAACAGTTCCTTCTTGAAACTGTGATCAAATTTAATTGGCTGATATTATATGAGAGGCTAGTTGGGTTTTATAAACTTTATAGGAGGTCCAGATGAAGTCTGTTCTGTACTTAAACTTTTGCTTGTGATCAAATTTTTTTACATACATTTGTCCTTCAATTGCTACAATCTATTCATATTTACTTTTCGATCTTAGAAAACTATTATGCCTTATAGATTTTATGAAGGAACCTTCAAATATTAAATTTATTCAGGGTTAGTAGTTACGCATTATAAACTTTTGTATATATTTAGTGTATTTAAGTTAAGTGATGTTTATATATCTTTTAAGATGAATTTATTGCAGCATTTTGTATGTAGTTATGTTTTTGCAAAATTTATATTCATAGAGTTTAATTGCAAAATTTTGCTATCAGAATCTGAGTTGAAATACTTTTTGATTCATGGAAAGATTATGTAGAGCAAACCCTTTTTTCAGGTAATGTCTTACTTAAGACAAAACTTAGGTTTGCTATTCTGTTAGCTTTTAGTAGTGTTTCAAGGCTTTATATTTACATCTGATTGCATTGAGTGTGTAGGTAAAGGTAATATCATTGGTTAGCTGGCTTGTTAGGTGAACCATGAAGTCATTATAAGGTTTTGTAAACTATACTCCTTTAAGTGTATACTAGTCTGACAGATAACCACTGTATTTGTCTAGGACTAGGCTACTTCGAAAGGAGGGTAGTATACCTTACCTCATAATGACTTCACGATTCAGCTAGCAAGCAAGCTAACCAAAAATATTACCTTTACCCACACACTCAATGTAATCAGATGTAAGAAGTAAGAAAAGCTTTATATTTAATATTTTAAGAACCCATTAAACTATGTCCACATTACCTCATTGGTGTAGTGGTCTAAGACTTCAGAACTACTGTATCAATAGCCTGTCAGTGCTAATTGTTAATTTAAATCAGCATCTGGTAGGTGTGTTTGACTACAATCTTAATTGACTAGCATTGGCAGTTTTCATATTTAAGAACTCTGGTTCTCTCTGGGGACTCTAGCTTTCTCCACGAATAAAAGCTGACCGCCACCAAATATAACAATAGTGCTGAAAGTGGTGTTTAAACACCAATCAGTCAATCAGTCCTATATATCAATTACTATGACTTCTTTTTCATAATCAATTTGATTCCAATAAAACATTTTACCCTCTGTGTCAATATCTATAATGGTGTGTCACACTGTGAATCCATCTTACAGACAAACACAGCTGATATACAGAGAACAGCTCGGCTTGCAACCATTGCATTTGTGTGCAGGCGTATCTAAGATAACCAGATCTAGAGATCTGGAAATATCTTTTTTTCCCTGGTTATCCTTAAAGAAATCTGCTGGTCCTTACTATTATTTCAATTGCAAAATACCAAAATTGTTGGCCCTCACAAAATTTTGGTAGTCAAAACCTACCAACCGCCACTTTTGAAGAATTTTGATATGCTGTAGGTGAAAGTTTTGTGACCCTGTTGATCCACTTCTCTCTCAGTCATTATGCATAATAGGATCATGTAAACTAGTTTTCTTTTCAAGACCAATCCACAAGTTTGATTTTGATTATGATTTATTTATTTGTTAAGTTAAATACTGAAATTTGTAGTGCACCTATACCCATGAGATTCAGACAAGCAGTTACACATAAAAAAGTTACAAATCAACAGTTTAAATGATTGTATTTTGGTATGGATGTTTCCATGCCTATCCCTTTATAATCTATTCTTAGATTTGGCAAAGTCTAGATATGTGTGAGCCAAGGCTCCGTGTTGAAGGCTGTACATTGACCTGTAATGGTTTACTTTTTTAAATTGTTATTTGGATGGAAAGTTGTCTCATTGGCACTCACACCACATCTTCCTATATCTATGGCTTGTTTTAATATGGGAGTGCTGCAGGTAATTTCAGTCTTGTTTGTGTACACAGCAGTATTTGCAATGAAGGATATCAATTTTGTGTTATTATTTATAGAGGCGAATTTAGGGGGGCCCGGGGGGAATTGGTTGCTTATATGGGGAATCACTGAAGCGTGACTGGAGCGGGCCCCCTCTTAGGCAGTCAGTGGGCCCCCCACTTATGAAAATTCCTGGATCCGCCACTGATTAACATTTGTTTTCAACCAGTTTTCCATGGTCTGCCAAGGTTTCTGGAATTTTTATGTGCAGATAAAAGATTTGTATATTTACCACTTTTTGTGAACATATATTTTTAGAAATTTTGTAAGTTTCAACTTATTTCCCCTAAAAAAAAACTTGTTTTTCTTTTGAGAATTTATAGAAATAAATAGTGTGAAGATTAAAATACTTTGAACCCACAGCTTTAAACATGAAGTTTACTGAAGTGTGAACATTTGTAGCTTGACATGGACCTCAACGGTATTGAAGATGAGGAGCAGCAATTAAAGTAAATAAATAATTTGTTGCATTGTGTTGGGTTTTATTAAGAACATATAAAAAAAGAGGATGTTTAACTTTTACATACCAGGACATTTTGCAGTGTCATGAATACATATTAAATTATCCTTTTAATTTAAATTACCTTTCTATAATTTCAACTAAAGGTTCCTGAAAGTAGATGAGATAGATGTGTTATTAATACTATTTATATTATTTCAAATTACAAACTGTAAGCTTTCCATTCCTTTATTAATAGTCTTTGGCCAGTTTTCATAAAGACAAATTTCTGGCTTTATTCTTTTTTCTATTCATCAGATTGTCATAAAGCTCAACATTATCAGATTGTCATAAAGCTTAACATTATCAGATGTAAAAGAGTATAGTAGTCTAATGATTATATTTTCATACATCATACTTGTAAAATTTTCATGAAGTAGGTCGATTTTTCAATGAAAAAAAAATCATTTCTGATTTGATTCAAATAATATATATTTTTGTACAGATACATTTATGTATAAAACATTGATCAAGATTCACATTTTGTATTCACTTTCTGTATGTCTTTATTGAAGTCAGGAAAGGTATAATAAACTGCATATTAGAAAACAATCTATATATTATTTATTTACTATAGCAGGAAGCTTTGGTCCTACACTTACTCAGTCAATTCTGTCTCTCAGAAAGATATATTTATGTTATCTTAGTCAGAGTATGGTCTGTTGGTATAGGTTATCTTAGTCAGAGTATGGTCTGTTGGCATAGGTTATCTTAGTCAGAGTATGGTCTGTTGGCATAGGATATCTTAGTCAGAGTATGGTCTGTTGGCATAGGTTATCTTAGTCAGAGTATGGTCTGTTGGCAAAGGTTATCTTAGTCAGAGTATGGTCTGTTGGCATAGGTTATCTTAGTCAGAGTATGGTCTGTTGGCATAGGTTATCTTAGTCAGAGTATGGTCTGTTGGCATAGGTTATCTGTTCATTGTTTCTTTCGTGAGCAATGTTAATTAAAAGATAAAAATAAAAAGAACGTTGTATGATTGCCCATGAGACACTTGTTTTGTCATGAATTAGGCTGTTGGTGGTTTTCCATTTTAAATCTTTTAACATTTTGTCAATTCGACTCGTGGTCTGTTATAGCTAACCATGCTATATGGGTTATGTTCATTGATTTTAGCTAAGCTTAGTTACAATGAGCTTTCTCGTCAACTAGTGTCTCTTTACGGGCCTCGATGGCCAAGTGGTCTTAATAGTTCTACTACTATAATCGCTAGATTATCACTAAATACATTTGCCATGGATTCTGTCTTTCAACCATAATCAAGCTTCCCCATTCCCAAGCGTTCTATGTTTCCATTCTTAACTTTATTCGACATTCATTCTATAAAGTCATGAAAACTTATTGACGACGCCGACTATGTCCTCGGCGACTGAAATTTATACTACATATGAGCTCATATGTAGTAGAACGTAATCAGAGATCAATATTTAAATTAGAGCTCATATGTATTATCGGACCACAGATGAATTATCACGTTGTGATTGGTTAAACGCCGTCACGTGGTGACCCCCTATGAGACCGTATGGGGTTAGTAAGTTTCATATGGGGTTCGTGACGCGTTAATGGCGACGTCATCTATTAATGTTGTTGTGTTTCATTGTTTATTTTTCAACAAAACGCCGCAGAAAAAGTCCAGCGTCCGATAAATTCGTTATACGGTTAACTACTGACACCCTACGGATCCATAGAGGGTGAATAAAATTCATAGTGGACTCGGCCTCCGGCCTCACCCCCTATGGATTTTACTAACCCTCTATGGATCCGTATGGGGTCAGTAGTGAACCATATAACTTATAGTATAACGTTATCAGAGATCAATATTTTAATTAGATTGATTTGCCTACTATCTTGAAAACTATACAGAAACTTACCATAGTGAAAATCATGATCAGCAACAGCTTCAACATATATAAGATTAAGGTATGTAGAGACAACTCTCTTAAAAACTGAATGGCATAAGATGTAACAACAATAGGCCAACGAGCCAAACCAATACCGCACAGTAAACAATAACCAAGAAATTACCAATGTAAAACAATTCAGAAAAGACAACTGCCTGTTTGTATACGAAACAATAAACAATGAATAAATATGTTATAGGCCTACAGCAATAGATAAAAGTGCATATGATATAAAAAAGAAGATGTGGTATGATTGCCAATGAGACAACTATCCACTATCCACAAAAGACCAAAATGACAAACATTAACAGTTATAGGTCACCGTACGGCCTTCAACAATGAGAAAAGCCCATACCGCATATAGTCAGCTATAAAAGGCCCCGATAAGACAATGTAAAACAATTCAAAGGAGAAAACTAACGGCCTTATTTATTTTAAACAAATTATGAAAAACAAATATGTAACACATAAACAAACGACAACCACTGAATTACAGGCTCCTGACTTGGGACAGGCACATACATAAATAATGTGGCGGGGTTAAACATGCGGGATCCCAACCCTCCCCCTAACCTGGGACAGTGGTATAACAGTACAACATAAGAACGAACTATAAAAATCAGTTGAAAAAGGCTTAACTCATCAGATAAACAAAAAAATACAAGTGGACGTGGCCGGGTAATGAGTTTATTTACAACCACTGCTGATGAAACTAATTATCATTGATATGGTCATAATCATAAATTAACTGTTTACAAACCTTAGATGAATTTGGAAAAACTTTTTAGGAATTTTAATCACAAATTAACTGTTTACAAACCTTGGATGTATTTGGCAAAACTTTAAGGACTTGTTGGTCCTCGGTGTTTTTCAACTTCGTACTTTATTTGGCCTTTTTAATTTGTTTGATTCGAACATAACTAATTAGTCTTTTAATAGACTTTTTAATTTGTTTGATTCGAACATAACTAATGAGTCTTTTAATAGACGAAACGCGGCGTGCAAATACCTAAATTTCAATGGTATCTATGATGAGTATTTTCACAACGTAACGTTATAAATGTTCCCGTACTTTTGCATTCCCATATTCCGCCCAAACGTTGTTTACGTTAGTTTCAAGACGTTGAGATGTGTTTTGAAGATTTGTACACCATGATACAAAACTAAGAAGATACCAGGGAAATCTAGAAGCATTAGGCAACTTCTAATTTCATGAAAGGTAAAAAGCACGGCACCACACATTTGTATGACTTAAAATATTTCCACATCTAGTATTTAAGATTAAACTGAACGTGACAGAATCCTATCATACTATTTCAAAATAAGAGTGACGTACAAATTGAGAAAGGAAATGGGGAATGTGTCAAAGCGACAACAACCCGACCATAGAGCAGACAACAGCCGAAATTTTATTAAATTACGTACTATAAGTTATTGGAAAAAGCTTGTAACTGGGGATAATAAGAAACTTCCTGTTATTCTATACAATCTTGTTACTGGTAGTTATAATGGAAATATAGCTTGGTTCAAGAATGTAAAATCTGTGCTTGATAATTGTGGACTATCAAATATATGGAACACTAAATATTTTATAAGTAAAAACTGGTTGTATGATACTGTTAAATTAAGACTAACTGACCAGTTCAGACAGACATGGTATGCTACTTTACAGAATTCTCCAAAAGCTCTAAATTATAAGTTATTCAAAAATAGTTTAAATTTCGAAACTTACTTTGATATTTTAGATGACAAAAACATTGCTTCTTTTTGTAGATTTAGAACTTTGAACACAAAAATTCCTATCGAAATTGGTAGATGGCAAAACATTCAGAGAGAAAATCGTATTTGTACTTTGTGCAATAACGGTGATATTGGCGACGAGTTCCATTACATTTTAGAATGCTCAGCAATAGACGATAGTAGACAATTGCTACTAAAGAAACCTTTTATAAACAGACCAAATATTCTAAAATTTCAAGGTCTCATGAATAGTAGCAACCCGTCTGAACTAAACAATTTGTGCAAGTTTATAAGAATTATTATTAAATGCCTAGAATCTCCTGGGTAATCACTTTATGTCTCTATTTTTTTTACATTTGTATTTAAAATTTATACTATGTTAATTTATTTGTATATGTCTCTGTACCATTGTACTTTGGTTTACGAGAATAAAGATATATATATCAAAGAAAGCCACAAATGGGTATTCAATGTATCGAGAAACTCCGCACCCGTAGTTGTCCTTCAGCTGGCCCCTTAAAAAATACGTATACTAGTACAGTAATAATGGACGACACGTCATACTCAAACTCCGAATTATACACAAGAAACTAAAATTAAAAATCATACAAGACTAAGAAAGGCCAGAGGCTCCTGACTTGGGGAAGGCGCAAAATTGCGGCGGAGTTAAACATGATTAATTATGAGATATCAACCCTCCCCTATACCTCTAGCCAATGTAGAAAAGTAACCGCATAACAATACGCACATTAAAATTCAGTTCAAGAGAAGTCCGAGTCCGACGCCAGAAGATGGATGTAACAAAAGAAAATAAATAAAATGACAATAATACATAAATAACAACAGACTACTAACAGTTTTATCAATTTTTGATCAATGAAAACTAAGTATTATTAGAACATATGTTAAAATAATTTTCCTTGTACCATCATGACCATATAATTATTTAGTTATTAGAAAATTAAACATTTAAACAACTTATTATCTATCTTTTTTTTTTATTCTTTACTTCCATTATCTCCAATTGACTTTCTTCTTGGTAGTTAACATTGAATTTAAGTTCAATATTATCGATTTGTGAATAAGGGTGGTTTCACTTAATACATGTTAGTTCACTAGATATGTTCTGTTCTGTTCCAAAGGGAAACATTCTGTATGCAAGACCATTGACTCTTGCATATTGAGGAAGAAAATGGGGACACTTAAGTGAACTGTTTATTTTTATTAACTGCTTGTACCACTGAACAAATATTTTGCAGGAGTATCTGAAATAAAAAAAAATATTGGATCAATATATTGAGAAAACTATTAGTTTCTAAGAAATCAAATCCTTCATTTATATCAATTCAGACCCTTGTTGATGCTTGCAAGGTAACAACACAATTATTGTGGACTAAGGCTCATTACTAATGTAAATCATAACATTTTTCCCCTTGGAAATAGTTCAGGCGACCCTCTTTCCCAAAGATACACAAACAAACTATATATTGTTCCACTCAAAATGCAAAATATTTAAGAAATAATTCATGGGGGCTTGAATATATCGTGATTTTACCACGGGTTGGCCCTTTATGACAAATATTTTACCCTGAGCGATAGCGAGGGGTAAAATATCGGCATAAAGGGACAACCCGTGGTAAAATCTAGATATATTCAAGCCCCCATGAATTATTTCGATTCTAAAAGGACAAATACGGCAATTATTTTGGATCGAAGCGCTCTAGGTGATGGCATTATTTGCCGTTCCAATATATAAACGCACTATTAAATTGACGTAAAATAACGGAGCAAACTGAATAAATGATGATGCTTAAACTATTTATAATAACATATTTAGATCATTTTAGATGAATCTAATTATTATTGTACTTATATGTCTCATATATATACAAAAACGGCTAATATAACTCATTTTAGCATCATTTATTAACGTTTCCTTGTTGTGATGATTTTCCGTTTCACAAGCGTGTATTTTCCCGTAAATTGCTTATATTCTGACGTCATTGTTCTATGACGTCGAGTCGCTCATTCATTAAAAAACATATGACGTGGGGGTACAATGGGAACAGCCCATGAAATATATTCATATTTTACCACGGGTGTGTACTCAAAGCGTTTGAAGGACGTCATGTTAGAATACCCCTTTACACCCTGGTATATCATATATATATAGGAATTGGCATGATATAACAATCTCCGGCGCAGAGCTCACATATCCGTTCCGTTCAATACTTTGTAACACTACACTCAATATGACCTCTGCCATACCTTATTTTGCGTACTTTTTTGTTCCCAATCTCTAATCAAAATCTACATTAGTGTTTATTTAATTAAGATACTTTTATGGAAAAAAACATAACAATTCTCATTTTTGCGAAGATAAGTATATCAAACGGAAAATTTTGCTATGTTTATTAACGTAATACTAAAAGTTGCATTTTCGTTATATTAAGTGCAGTATTGCAAAGCATGTATGGAACGGATATGAACTCTGCGCCGGAGATTGATGATATAAGTGAATATTAAGTGAATATTTCACCTAAATTTGATCAACATGGGGCGTAAAAATCATAAATTATTAAAAAAAACCTGAAAAATTGACGATTTTGATGGTGCTGCCACCTACAACAGCCAAATATTTCCGAACTTTTTTTTGTTTCGATTTATTCTACAGGGCTTCTACTAAAAGGAAATATATTATAAAAGTGTGTATACTGTTGCTGTTTCTTAAAAAAATAAAATGAAATTAGATGAAATTTGCATTTTTCTAAAATTCATTTTGATCACATTTCCATGGTTACGGTTGCTAGGGAAGAAAATATTTGAAATCAATTTTCAATCTGTTTTCATATCACTATACATATTAACTCTATATAAAGTATATACTAGCAACAAAAAATATATTATTAAAGCAAGATAAATTACTTTAAAAACGTGCGTTTTTGTAGTTTTCCTTGCTCATTTTTAGGGGCCATCAGGGGGGAATTTGAAAATGAATATTTTTAACACCAAAATTATTTTTTTCAAAAAAAAAATTCATATTCAAGTTCTAATATCTAGAATACGAAATTTGATCAATTTGCCAAAATGGACTTATCACTGTTTGCCTGATTCTTACATGGACCTGTACTTAAGTGACATGCCAGCTCTAGACCTCAATTAAACTGATTGAAAGATTATGTCTTCATTATATCAATATCAGGCACAATCCCTCCCGTTAGGGGTTTAGTATCATACTATCATAAAATATATGAAAAAAACATAACCCGTGTCATGCCAACACATGTTTTTTTCAATAAATGTATTTAGTTCCGATGCATATACCCTATAAGTAAATCAATATTAAAGCCAAAATATGCAATATTTAATGACCTGACAACAGTATCGTAACTATATCCCTTCTTAATAAGTCTGCTTAAAGGTTTTGTAAACTTTTGAGGTGAATACTGACGTTTTTGTGCTTTGTAAAGAATATTACCATAAAAGACTGGATGTGAAATACCTGAACGTTTAAAGATGTCTGCATGTTGTTATATTAACGAATTATTTCCTTATACCAATGATAAAATTTATTAAATGTTTTGACTAGTTTGTGATATCGAAAACCCCGGTGTAATAATGTTTCAGTAATACATAAATTTCTCTTTTGAAACAAATTCTGTTACATTCACTTTTAAACGCCCATTTGTGAGACGTATTATGGTATACCGTTGTCCGTCTGTCCTTTCTTCTGTCCGTCCGTCCATCTGTCCTATGGTCCGTCGTCAACAATTATGGCGGACAATATCTCAAAAAACGGTTGAACCAACTCGCATGAAACTTTGTTGAATTGTTTAAAACTTATGGCACGATCTCCCTTTCGTTTTTTTTTATATATATTTTATATTTTAAGATTTTTTTTAATGGGGAATTTTCCAGTTTTCGGACAAAACTCAAACACACTATTATGATCCCATTTGTAAGAAACTTTGGTGAATAGTTTACATTTACTGATATGATCATGAGCTCCCTTTTGATTTTTTATAAATTTTAGATTTTTCGTTTCTGAGTTTTTGGGTTTTGATCATTGAAAATAGGGTGATTTTCCAGTTTTCGGACAATATCTCAACAATGTTTTCAGCAAATTCCACGAAACTTTGGTGAATTGTTTATATCTAGACATAAGCTCCCTTTCGATTTTTATAAGTTTTAGATTTTACGTTTCGGAGTTATGGGGGTTTATTCATTAAAAAGTTGTGATTTTTAAATTTTCAGACAATGCTTTGAGAAGTTATCTTGAAACTTTGATGACTGGTTTATATATAGAGAGATTAATACATGCATGGCCTTTTCCGTATCGGGCCGGATATCAGCCCGAGACGAAGTCGAGGTGCTGATATGGATCGAGGCCATGTATTAATCGCTTTATCATATACTTCCGACAATAGTTTTATGTAAGGCAAATTAACAAAATGAAATAACTTTACAAAGAAATTTTTTCGATGAAATTTGTATACCCGCAAGCCTCCTTAAAACGAGCAAACTGACGTCCTGATTTATGTACGAAACTATGTTTGGCTGTAAAGTCTGTTTTGCAAATTATGTTGTACACCAAGTCACTGTGACTTTCGTATCACATTCGTTTATCATACTAAAAAACAGTACATTGTGAAACGATTTTTCTACTATCCGGCGGTCGCGGCGTAAACTATTGTATTGCTTTATATTTTAGAAAGTAGAAAACCTAGATGCTTAATATCTTGTACGCATTACATAACAGTGTCGGATCGAGATGCAGGGACGTAGAGGGCGTAAGCCCCTTTTCTTATTTTTTTTTTATTTACTGCTATAAAATGACAAATCAGACTAGATTTCGTTGACTCTTCCATAACCCGTATATTTTTTGCGACAATTCGTTATTAACGTGTAATAAATTATTGACTACTAGTATGTCTAAGTCACTGACGTGATTTGCTACCGTGTAGTTGACCAGTACGTCGAAAAAACGTTACTCATTTTAAAATTTAAATTACAGTAACACATTTCTACGACTGAGGATGACAAGCATGCCGCATTCAAAGCGACACTTGATGGAACAAGGAAGTATTGACTCCTATTTCACAATTCCACTCAGCAGAAGGCAATACTATTTTACACCCACAAGATAAAAAAAAGTTTCACAGCTATAACATTTACCTACGAAAACATTTTAAAACTCTAGATAGATATATAATATAAGGTACGGACCATTTGATTTTCGGGGGGAAAGGGGGGGGGGGGGATCGTCCCTGGGTTAAAAACAAAATCCTTGCCCAATTTTTTGCTATTACTAAAAAAAACTTCCAACAGAATTATTTAGCATCTATTAATGTAGAAAAATTAGGCGTTATTATGTATGTCCATAAAAACATTGAACTAGACTATGACAGAATCATATGACGATTTTCTTAACGAAATCAGAGGAAGATGGTTAACCCTATGGCGTTGTCGAAAGATTTGTACAGAAGTCATCACAAGAAATTCAAGAAATGTTTTTGTGGAATTATTTTTGTTTATTCAATTATGTTAGTACATCAATGTATGATCAGATACATCTGGGGTGCGAATCACAAATTCGCATTGCATTCTTCAGTTACTAGTTGTGAACTATATTTCTTAGTTAGGGAGAATACGGCATAACAAATGTTTAACCCTAACCGTAACACTCTTACTATAAAATATAACATGCCCAACGTCAAGAACCGTTAAATTAGTCATTCACCACTTATGTTATGTTTTTGAGCACAAGAAGGTTAAACAAAATATTCTACACCACCACCACTTAGAAAAATCTTGGATTCGCCCGTGTCTTTTGTGACGAAGTTTCCGTCATTCATATGTCAATTGTCCTTGATCTCATTTTCATGGTTCAACGACTGCTTGAAAACAATCATACTGTTTTTGTCATGTGAATTTCTCACTTTTTATGAGTAATAGGATAACTATACATGTATTTGGTTTAATATGTTCCGTGCAACGACTACGTGTCTGTCAGACAGAGTTCACCTGACCTCGACTCATTTCATGAATCAGTAATCAAGGCTACATTATTAGTACCGTTTCTAAAATATTATAAGCAGTAGGTCGATTATACCTTGTGTATGAGATGACTGTAACAGTAAGAGACATCAGGCCTCACGGTCAAAGTTTTACACAAAATGCCTTCCATGTCCCACGCGTCTAAAACCAAAAAAAAATCAACTGGTATTAAAGTTAGGCTGCACGAAACAATAGAATGCTTTGATTTCTAACTGGAGTAATTCAGATAATTTCTCATGATTAGGCCACAGGCGGTTGGGTCTATGTAACAGATTTTTTTTGTTTATTAAAATATTTAATTTTCTATATTTATAATACATATCTATCACATCTGTGCATGTCTCACCTAGTTTCGAGTGATTTAAACGACCCAGAGAAAATACCCAATTTTACTATCCATACTAAGAAACAAAAAGGCAACTAACTCGACGCCATTTTTCTGCTATCTATAAATAAATAGATTGACCTACCTGGATTCCCCAACGATTTCTCTGGGAAAACGAACCAAATTGAAATTGAAAGTAACACATACACATGATTCATGTAAGATAAAACTATAACACGTCATTTTTTCTTTATCAAATTCAAATTTCGAAGAGATAGCAAAATTTGTTTTCTTTTATTGTGCCTGTGTGCATAATTTCAAATTAGAGAATGTAATTTTGAAGTAACGTTTTATTCTCAAGTCTCAAAATTTATTCAAGATTATAAATGAGGAGATAATATTATAAAAGAAAAGAGGTCAGGAAATTTTTTTTGACACTTGTAACTGCAATTTAATGTTTAGTGGAATGAGAGGTGAAATGAGTTCAGACTTATAATACATTTCGATAGCATTTTAAAGATTATTTTTTTTAATTTAACCGAAGTCTACTGCAAGGGATGCTTAAACGACCTCAATGATTATCCAGGAAGATATCGCACTCGGTCAGCTCTATGCTTTCACCTAGTTCATGATAATACAAGAATTGAGAAGCCTGTGGTGTACTAGCAGGGGCGGATCCAGCCATTTTAAAAAAGGGGGGTCCCAACCCAGGACAAAGAGGGGGGGGGGGGGTCCAACTAAATGTCCCCATTCAATTGCATTGATCGGCCAAAAAAAGGGGTTCCAACCCCGGCACCCCCTTCCCTGGATCCGCCAATGATTAGTCAAATAATGTAAGAGTTTGGAGTTTTATATCATTTACATTCAACGTTTTTTATCGGATATTACTTTTTTTATTATCAACGTTGACCCCCCCCCCCCCCCCCCCCAACAAAAAAAATATATCCGATAAAAATCATTGAAATTCAATCATCGGTAAATCATTTTAAACTCCGAAGTCTTGTATTATTGGACTAATGGTTTACTGGTTGTTATTTACTTTGGATCAAGTCTGTCACTTCACGACATGGTATTTGTTTTCGTAACTATTCTTTTCATGAATAAGGCCGTTGATTTTCTCGTTTGAAATTTTTTTTTTTTGCCTTTCTTCTGTATAGCTGACTTATGTTTAAATAATAGTTATAAAATTCAGAAATGACACTGCTTGTTGCTATTTTCGTGTTGCCTTGGGTTATACGTTTGGCCTCTCTTGCTTTGTTACCTTTGAAATCAGGATGGGCAAATTATTAAAAGTCCCCTGCTTTAAAGAACTTTGTCTAAGGTTCTTAGTGTAGACGATTTCAAAGATTTTAATTAGAGGTGATATGTTCAATTTAACATGAACGACATGCGTCGGCTGCAAAAGAACACCGAAGGAGTAATATCTCAAGGCACTATAATAAGCACACTTCACGATGATCCGAATTACCCAAAAATTAATATGTTTCCGCTGGGGCTCGAACCCAGGACCTTCCGCGTGTGAAGCGGACGTGATTACCACTACACTACGGAAACAGTTGAAGTAAGAGCGAAGTTTTCCATATTTCAAGCAAGGTCCGATTAAAAAATGGTGCAATCAAGATGAATAACACCCGTTTCCGCATGCAACAGGTGCGTGTTCGTGTTAATTTTCGCCGTCACGGAAATTCTCTTGGCATGGGATGGGGTTTGCCTTTCTTCTGCACAATCAATTGAAAAGCAGACACTCCTAGCTCTGTCGTCTATATGTGTATCCTACTTATACGCTAGCTAAATCCGATATCGACATTTCCTTCATTGCACAAGTTGATGGTGATAATCAAGGTAAGTTGTTTTACAGCCTGAACAAACGAAAATAAAGCATTCTTCGAAAAAAAGGTCAAAATCATCGGAATATAAATGCATGTACCAGAATGTCAACTCCTCTATCTCCATTTGACCGCTTTTCCTCATCAGTGATGGGACAACATGCTGAGCAATTTCTGAGCCAGACTGCTTTGAATGTCAATGGCAGATACAAAAGTACAATTTCATTGAATCCAAACGCCTATAAACCGTTCCAAAAATTAACGGGCTCGTCCGGGATTCGAACCCGGGACCTCTCGCACCCAAAGCGAGAATCATACCCCTAGACCAACGAGCCGCTTGATAGTTAGAGTTACATTTTCCGTATTTAACTATAGAATAAAGTTATTCTCCATACGTGGCAAAGGAGTTTACCAGCCAAGATACATATTATAAATTCTAAGTTGACTAGAAATTCACCTTACATTGCTCGAGATCAAACAATAAAAAAACCAACAAAAATTCAAACGATAACTGTTGTATTGCTGCATGTATTTTTCTCCTACTGAATACTGTTAAATGCATTCTAATTGACGTTCGAATTAGCGGTGTATTTCCTTTGAATATCCCATCGACTGGTATTGAAAACAGTTTTGAGATTCGCCACGCATTGACAATATGAGGCAAAAATTGGGCTCGTCCGGGATTCGAACCCGGGACCTCTCGCACCCTAAGCGAGAATCATTTTTTTTTTTTATCTTTATTATAATCAAACATCGTATTTACATATCACAGTTCAGAATTACACATCAATGAAAACAATTTTATCAATTATTGTCCTTTCTCTGAAAAGATGCATTCAATATTCTACATTTACAATTCATATGCGTGAAATATTTCTCACGAACACAATTATCTGCATGACTATATACTCATATATAGATATCATATCATATTCTTTAGAAACATATTCATATACTTATATTCTAACTCACTCTTATCTACCATTCAGCACATACATTCAAATTGATAAAAAGCTTACACAGAATACAAAGAAAAATTAGAGTGAAAAATGAATATGACGTCTTATTTTCCGACGGAGGACAAAAAATAATACAATAGAAGTATTGTTCGCACTGGGCTGGATTCCAGTCCACAACGCAATCAAAACTTGAAGTATTAAATATTAGTGTTGGATAATCGGTTGAAATTACCAACCGATTATCTATTACAATCGGTTGACAGCAACCAACCGACTATCGGTTATAATCGGATCATAATACCTTGCCCTTTTTTTTAAAGGAAATCATGTATTTAGTCTCATTGTCTATTGTCTATTGTGTACATTCAATATCATTGCAGAGTTTATATATTCATATTTGATCTTTTGTTTCCTTTTCATATTCTTGTGTACTAAATTATAATCCTGGTACCTTTGATAATTATCTATTCAGTAGTTAAAACAATGAAATGTCTTGATAAGAATCAAGATTCATATTGAACATATTTTATCTCATAATTACAACATTTATTACCAACAGTGACACTAACATTTCTAAATTTCAATGGTGTAACTCACAAAACAATTTCAATAACATAGCTGTATGAACATTTGAATGCTTCTAATTAGGAAAAGATATATAAAGTTTTTAATTTTTAGAAATTTAAAATTAACACAAAAAAATAAAATAATGCATTTGCATTATAAGATATACATTATACAAAGGGTATTAAGCCATTGTCTGTTAATTCGTGAAGAACGCTTTTTTTCACTCTTGTGATCATTAATTTCTGTCAATTGTGTCATTCGTACGTCTGAACTTATAATTGTAAGAATGCGGAATTATTACATAGTTGAACCGTATCCGATTCGTGATTCTTATATTTTTATAAATGGGGGACAAATTTCGGAAAATTTACAACAATAAACGATGTTTGGCAAACAATTTGGAAAGGAATATGACGTTTTTGATGCAACACATGGATAAACATTTCTAAAAGGCAATTTGCAACACGTTCTAATGAAGCAACGAAATTATTTTGTCTAAAATCAAAATGATTTGTACCGCTCTCAAGTAACAAGTACCGGTAATGAAAGAAAGTATTTCATACAAAGTTATTAATGTTAAATAACCTTCCATCAATCTGCAAATGCTTTTGTCACGTTTATAAAGAAGGAAATTGGTTTATTCTTTAATTATTGGATGTTTGACATTGTTACTGTCATCGACTGGTTAATATTGTTTGACTGCGCATATAAAATGCAAACCGTAAAACAGACCGGAAGTTGACAACCTAAAGGTCCGGAAATTTAAAACGACAATCGATTGAACAAAATCCCAATCGATTATCGACATCGCAAGGCCCAACCAACTGATTTCCGACATATTCCGATCATCGGAACAACACTATTAAATATCGAGTCAATCATCATCTATTTTAAGACATTCAAACAGAGCACAAAAATTATCAAAATATTTTGAAAAACCTTTTCACAACATTCTCACAAACACCATACAAACTATCTCTCTTACAAATCAACATAAAATAAAATAATAAAACAATTAAAGTTTTTTATTAGTCGCAAATTCTATCATCTCATCTAGTCCTTTTCTCACATCATCAGTCATCAGTTTTGGTATAGTTCTTACATCACGGAAATCTTCAGTTAACACTTTGTTAAATTTATAGAACCCTCGGTCACTGCAATCGAGTATTTCAAATTCTTTATCATCTATATGATACAATATCAGACGATTCCTCAATGTTTTTCCGATCAATATTTCGTTGCGACCTCCTGATTGTTTCAAAACAAATTTTGGAATTAACTTAATATCAGTTGCAATATTTGACGGAAATGTTTGTTTACTTTTGTCCTTTTGTTCTACCATTCTATCACGTTGAGTTGTAACAGATAGAATATCACTGTAATTTACTTTTCTAAGCGGCGGAAATTCTGAAAGTACATTTCCTTTTGTTTTACATTTATCCTTTTCAATTATGTCAATAGATAATCCACGTTTGTTTTTATTTACATTGTTTATTTCACTATTCAATGACACAGAACATTCTTTACCTGTATCGATTGAACACAGTTCTATATTTGGACGTTCTATACCGGTTTCAATGTTACCTGTACATGCAGTAGTGGAGGCCTCAGACGGGTTCTCTTCAATGTCCATTATATCTGATGTATTTGTTGCTACCGTTTCGTCCCGTATTTGATTTGTTTCAAATGCACTATTCAAATGAATCACTTCGGTATGTTTTTCAATATTAGAAACACTATCAACAATATTGTTATATTCCTTCATACGTTTTTTGTCACGATTGACAGTTGAATTGGACTTTCGTTTACTTTTATTGTTATCTTCATTTGAAAACATGATAGAAATACGTGCTCTGTCATTTTCACCATGCACGGTAAATGTTATATTTCTAAATTGTTCACAAGCATTTTCTATGGTGCTCATCAATAAAGATGGAAGTCTCTCCATTATTAAACAATTCACCTTCGGTGGCCTCTTTCTATACGACAATGTTTACAAATACGTAAAACATTACAAACGACAGTTTTGTCATAATTAAAGAAAACAACTTACTTCTGATACAAGTTAGAATGTTTATATTCCAAAAATACGCTTGGAAATCCGAGCAATCACTTATAACATAGTAATTTTTCCTTAGACATAAACAACACGTCCAGTCAATTAAAGGTCCACTCGACCACCCCAAGGCAAAAATTGGGCTCGTCCGGGATTCGAACCCGGGACCTCTCGCACCCTAAGCGAGAATCATACCCCTAGACCAACGAGCCTGTATAGCTGACTTATGTTTAAATAATAGTTATAAAATTCAGAAATGACACTGCTTGTTGCTATTTTCGTGTTGCCTTGGGTTATACGTTTGGCCTCTCTTGCTTTGTTACCTTTGAAATCAGGATGGGCAAATTATTAAAAGTCCCCTGCTTTAAAGAACTTTGTCTAAGGTTCTTAGTGTAGACGATTTCAAAGATTTTAATTAGAGGTGATATGTTCAATTTAACATGAACGACATGCGTCGGCTGCAAAAGAACACCGAAGGAGATATATCTCAAGGCACTATAATAAGCACACTTCACGATGATCCGAATTACCCAAAAATTAATATGTTTCCGCTGGGGCTCGAACCCAGGACCTTCCGCGTGTGAAGCGGACGTGATTACCACTACACTACGGAAACAGTTGAAGTAAGAGCGAAGTTTTCCATATTTCAAGCAAGGTCCGATTAAAAAATGGTGCAATCAAGATGAATAACACCCGTTTCCGCATGCAACAGGTGCGTGTTCGTGTTAATTTTCGCCGTCACGGAAATTCTCTTGGCATGGGATGGGGTTTGCCTTTCTTCTGCACAATCAATTGAAAAGCAGACACTCCTAGCTCTGTCGTCTATATGTGTATCCTACTTATACGCTAGCTAAATCCGATATCGACATTTCCTTCATTGCACAAGTTGATGGTGATAATCAAGGTAAGTTGTTTTACAGCCTGAACAAACGAAAATAAAGCATTCTTCGAAAAAAAGGTCAAAATCATCGGAATATAAATGCATGTACCAGAATGTCAACTCCTCTATCTCCATTTGACCGCTTTTCCTCATCAGTGATGGGACAACATGCTGAGCAATTTCTGAGCCAGACTGCTTTGAATGTCAATGGCAGATACAAAAGTACAATTTCATTGAATCCAAACGCCTATAAACCGTTCCAAAAATTAACGGGCTCGTCCGGGATTCGAACCCGGGACCTCTCGCACCCAAAGCGAGAATCATACCCCTAGACCAACGAGCCGCTTGATAGTTAGAGTTACATTTTCCGTATTTAACTATAGAATAAAGTTATTCTCCATACGTGGCAAAGGAGTTTACCAGCCAAGATACATATTATAAATTCTAAGTTGACTAGAAATTCACCTTACATTGCTCGAGATCAAACAATAAAAAACCAACAAAAATTCAAACGATAACTGTTGTATTGCTGCATGTATTTTTCTCCTACTGAATACTGTTAAATGCATTCTAATTGACGTTCGAATTAGCGGTGTATTTCCTTTGAATATCCCATCGACTGGTATTGAAAACAGTTTTGAGATTCGCCACGCATTGACAATATGAGGCAAAAATTGGGCTCGTCCGGGATTCGAACCCGGGACCTCTCGCACCCTAAGCGAGAATCATACCCCTAGACCAACGAGCCTGTATAGCTGACTTATGTTTAAATAATAGTTATAAAATTCAGAAATGACACTGCTTGTTGCTATTTTCGTGTTGCCTTGGGTTATACGTTTGGCCTCTCTTGCTTTGTTACCTTTGAAATCAGGATGGGCAAATTATTAAAAGTCCCCTGCTTTAAAGAACTTTGTCTAAGGTTCTTAGTGTAGACGATTTCAAAGATTTTAATTAGAGGTGATATGTTCAATTTAACATGAACGACATGCGTCGGCTGCAAAAGAACACCGAAGGAGATATATCTCAAGGCACTATAATAAGCACACTTCACGATGATCCGAATTACCCAAAAATTAATATGTTTCCGCTGGGGCTCGAACCCAGGACCTTCCGCGTGTGAAGCGGACGTGATTACCACTACACTACGGAAACAGTTGAAGTAAGAGCGAAGTTTTCCATATTTCAAGCAAGGTCCGATTAAAAAATGGTGCAATCAAGATGAATAACACCCGTTTCCGCATGCAACAGGTGCGTGTTCGTGTTAATTTTCGCCGTCACGGAAATTCTCTTGGCATGGGATGGGGTTTGCCTTTCTTCTGCACAATCAATTGAAAAGCAGACACTCCTAGCTCTGTCGTCTATATGTGTATCCTACTTATACGCTAGCTAAATCCGATATCGACATTTCCTTCATTGCACAAGTTGATGGTGATAATCAAGGTAAGTTGTTTTACAGCCTGAACAAACGAAAATAAAGCATTCTTCGAAAAAAAGGTCAAAATCATCGGAATATAAATGCATGTACCAGAATGTCAACTCCTCTATCTCCATTTGACCGCTTTTCCTCATCAGTGATGGGACAACATGCTGAGCAATTTCTGAGCCAGACTGCTTTGAATGTCAATGGCAGATACAAAAGTACAATTTCATTGAATCCAAACGCCTATAAACCGTTCCAAAAATTAACGGGCTCGTCCGGGATTCGAACCCGGGACCTCTCGCACCCAAAGCGAGAATCATACCCCTAGACCAACGAGCCGCTTGATAGTTAGAGTTACATTTTCCGTATTTAACTATAGAATAAAGTTATTCTCCATACGTGGCAAAGGAGTTTACCAGCCAAGATACATATTATAAATTCTAAGTTGACTAGAAATTCACCTTACATTGCTCGAGATCAAACAATAAAAAACCAACAAAAATTCAAACGATAACTGTTGTATTGCTGCATGTATTTTTCTCCTACTGAATACTGTTAAATGCATTCTAATTGACGTTCGAATTAGCGGTGTATTTCCTTTGAATATCCCATCGACTGGTATTGAAAACAGTTTTGAGATTCGCCACGCATTGACAATATGAGGCAAAAATTGGGCTCGTCCGGGATTCGAACCCGGGACCTCTCGCACCCTAAGCGAGAATCATACCCCTAGACCAACGAGCCTGTATAGCTGACTTATGTTTAAATAATAGTTATAAAATTCAGAAATGACACTGCTTGTTGCTATTTTCGTGTTGCCTTGGGTTATACGTTTGGCCTCTCTTGCTTTGTTACCTTTGAAATCAGGATGGGCAAATTATTAAAAGTCCCCTGCTTTAAAGAACTTTGTCTAAGGTTCTTAGTGTAGACGATTTCAAAGATTTTAATTAGAGGTGATATGTTCAATTTAACATGAACGACATGCGTCGGCTGCAAAAGAACACCGAAGGAGATATATCTCAAGGCACTATAATAAGCACACTTCACGATGATCCGAATTACCCAAAAATTAATATGTTTCCGCTGGGGCTCGAACCCAGGACCTTCCGCGTGTGAAGCGGACGTGATTACCACTACACTACGGAAACAGTTGAAGTAAGAGCGAAGTTTTCCATATTTCAAGCAAGGTCCGATTAAAAAATGGTGCAATCAAGATGAATAACACCCGTTTCCGCATGCAACAGGTGCGTGTTCGTGTTAATTTTCGCCGTCACGGAAATTCTCTTGGCATGGGATGGGGTTTGCCTTTCTTCTGCACAATCAATTGAAAAGCAGACACTCCTAGCTCTGTCGTCTATATGTGTATCCTACTTATACGCTAGCTAAATCCGATATCGACATTTCCTTCATTGCACAAGTTGATGGTGATAATCAAGGTAAGTTGTTTTACAGCCTGAACAAACGAAAATAAAGCATTCTTCGAAAAAAAGGTCAAAATCATCGGAATATAAATGCATGTACCAGAATGTCAACTCCTCTATCTCCATTTGACCGCTTTTCCTCATCAGTGATGGGACAACATGCTGAGCAATTTCTGAGCCAGACTGCTTTGAATGTCAATGGCAGATACAAAAGTACAATTTCATTGAATCCAAACGCCTATAAACCGTTCCAAAAATTAACGGGCTCGTCCGGGATTCGAACCCGGGACCTCTCGCACCCAAAGCGAGAATCATACCCCTAGACCAACGAGCCGCTTGATAGTTAGAGTTACATTTTCCGTATTTAACTATAGAATAAAGTTATTCTCCATACGTGGCAAAGGAGTTTACCAGCCAAGATACATATTATAAATTCTAAGTTGACTAGAAATTCACCTTACATTGCTCGAGATCAAACAATAAAAAACCAACAAAAATTCAAACGATAACTGTTGTATTGCTGCATGTATTTTTCTCCTACTGAATACTGTTAAATGCATTCTAATTGACGTTCGAATTAGCGGTGTATTTCCTTTGAATATCCCATCGACTGGTATTGAAAACAGTTTTGAGATTCGCCACGCATTGACAATATGAGGCAAAAATTGGGCTCGTCCGGGATTCGAACCCGGGACCTCTCGCACCCTAAGCGAGAATCATACCCCTAGACCAACGAGCCTGTATAGCTGACTTATGTTTAAATAATAGTTATAAAATTCAGAAATGACACTGCTTGTTGCTATTTTCGTGTTGCCTTGGGTTATACGTTTGGCCTCTCTTGCTTTGTTACCTTTGAAATCAGGATGGGCAAATTATTAAAAGTCCCCTGCTTTAAAGAACTTTGTCTAAGGTTCTTAGTGTAGACGATTTCAAAGATTTTAATTAGAGGTGATATGTTCAATTTAACATGAACGACATGCGTCGGCTGCAAAAGAACACCGAAGGAGATATATCTCAAGGCACTATAATAAGCACACTTCACGATGATCCGAATTACCCAAAAATTAATATGTTTCCGCTGGGGCTCGAACCCAGGACCTTCCGCGTGTGAAGCGGACGTGATTACCACTACACTACGGAAACAGTTGAAGTAAGAGCGAAGTTTTCCATATTTCAAGCAAGGTCCGATTAAAAAATGGTGCAATCAAGATGAATAACACCCGTTTCCGCATGCAACAGGTGCGTGTTCGTGTTAATTTTCGCCGTCACGGAAATTCTCTTGGCATGGGATGGGGTTTGCCTTTCTTCTGCACAATCAATTGAAAAGCAGACACTCCTAGCTCTGTCGTCTATATGTGTATCCTACTTATACGCTAGCTAAATCCGATATCGACATTTCCTTCATTGCACAAGTTGATGGTGATAATCAAGGTAAGTTGTTTTACAGCCTGAACAAACGAAAATAAAGCATTCTTCGAAAAAAAGGTCAAAATCATCGGAATATAAATGCATGTACCAGAATGTCAACTCCTCTATCTCCATTTGACCGCTTTTCCTCATCAGTGATGGGACAACATGCTGAGCAATTTCTGAGCCAGACTGCTTTGAATGTCAATGGCAGATACAAAAGTACAATTTCATTGAATCCAAACGCCTATAAACCGTTCCAAAAATTAACGGGCTCGTCCGGGATTCGAACCCGGGACCTCTCGCACCCAAAGCGAGAATCATACCCCTAGACCAACGAGCCGCTTGATAGTTAGAGTTACATTTTCCGTATTTAACTATAGAATAAAGTTATTCTCCATACGTGGCAAAGGAGTTTACCAGCCAAGATACATATTATAAATTCTAAGTTGACTAGAAATTCACCTTACATTGCTCGAGATCAAACAATAAAAAACCAACAAAAATTCAAACGATAACTGTTGTATTGCTGCATGTATTTTTCTCCTACTGAATACTGTTAAATGCATTCTAATTGACGTTCGAATTAGCGGTGTATTTCCTTTGAATATCCCATCGACTGGTATTGAAAACAGTTTTGAGATTCGCCACGCATTGACAATATGAGGCAAAAATTGGGCTCGTCCGGGATTCGAACCCGGGACCTCTCGCACCCTAAGCGAGAATCATACCCCTAGACCAACGAGCCTGTATAGCTGACTTATGTTTAAATAATAGTTATAAAATTCAGAAATGACACTGCTTGTTGCTATTTTCGTGTTGCCTTGGGTTATACGTTTGGCCTCTCTTGCTTTGTTACCTTTGAAATCAGGATGGGCAAATTATTAAAAGTCCCCTGCTTTAAAGAACTTTGTCTAAGGTTCTTAGTGTAGACGATTTCAAAGATTTTAATTAGAGGTGATATGTTCAATTTAACATGAACGACATGCGTCGGCTGCAAAAGAACACCGAAGGAGATATATCTCAAGGCACTATAATAAGCACACTTCACGATGATCCGAATTACCCAAAAATTAATATGTTTCCGCTGGGGCTCGAACCCAGGACCTTCCGCGTGTGAAGCGGACGTGATTACCACTACACTACGGAAACAGTTGAAGTAAGAGCGAAGTTTTCCATATTTCAAGCAAGGTCCGATTAAAAAATGGTGCAATCAAGATGAATAACACCCGTTTCCGCATGCAACAGGTGCGTGTTCGTGTTAATTTTCGCCGTCACGGAAATTCTCTTGGCATGGGATGGGGTTTGCCTTTCTTCTGCACAATCAATTGAAAAGCAGACACTCCTAGCTCTGTCGTCTATATGTGTATCCTACTTATACGCTAGCTAAATCCGATATCGACATTTCCTTCATTGCACAAGTTGATGGTGATAATCAAGGTAAGTTGTTTTACAGCCTGAACAAACGAAAATAAAGCATTCTTCGAAAAAAAGGTCAAAATCATCGGAATATAAATGCATGTACCAGAATGTCAACTCCTCTATCTCCATTTGACCGCTTTTCCTCATCAGTGATGGGACAACATGCTGAGCAATTTCTGAGCCAGACTGCTTTGAATGTCAATGGCAGATACAAAAGTACAATTTCATTGAATCCAAACGCCTATAAACCGTTCCAAAAATTAACGGGCTCGTCCGGGATTCGAACCCGGGACCTCTCGCACCCAAAGCGAGAATCATACCCCTAGACCAACGAGCCGCTTGATAGTTAGAGTTACATTTTCCGTATTTAACTATAGAATAAAGTTATTCTCCATACGTGGCAAAGGAGTTTACCAGCCAAGATACATATTATAAATTCTAAGTTGACTAGAAATTCACCTTACATTGCTCGAGATCAAACAATAAAAAACCAACAAAAATTCAAACGATAACTGTTGTATTGCTGCATGTATTTTTCTCCTACTGAATACTGTTAAATGCATTCTAATTGACGTTCGAATTAGCGGTGTATTTCCTTTGAATATCCCATCGACTGGTATTGAAAACAGTTTTGAGATTCGCCACGCATTGACAATATGAGGCAAAAATTGGGCTCGTCCGGGATTCGAACCCGGGACCTCTCGCACCCTAAGCGAGAATCATACCCC